>NC_079387.1:5693082-5883082 GCF_021018895.1 Seriola aureovittata | reverse complement strand
AATCACCCATGAGTAAAAGGATTGGCTTTGGCACTTCTTACCTCAACGTGTTTGTTATTGGGAGAGAGCGCGATCCCATTCATTGTCAAGATTTGTGTCCTTATTTGCTGTGTTAACAAAGACCGAAGGATTTAATGCCAATAAAGATTATTTGACAGCAAGAGGAGGCAGGCAGAGAGAGAGAGTGAGAGAGAGAGGGAGAGGAATTGTGGGAAAGAGGGTTTTTTTTTTTTTTGGAAAGAAATGAAAGTGCAGTGTGAAAAGAAAAACACCAGCACTGCAGATTGCAATCACCTCAGTCACACCAGCAAACAGGCTTTGTGCATGTGTGTATGGGTGTAGTGTGAGTGAGTGTGTGTGAGTGTGTGTGTTTGTGTGTGTGTGTTTTTTTTTTTGACACATTTTCTGCATACCAACACATTTTCAGTTTGACACCCATGTGACTTGTTAATTCTAAATCACACTACTCACATATGCAACTCATTACTTGATGAGACAAGAGCACACTTAGGAATTGCATATCTATCTCTCTCTCTCTCCACACACACACACACACACACATGGATACAAACACACAATGATTTTTTTATCCACCCAAACACCCAAAACAAATTAACATTAAAGACACTCTGTCATACGTCTGTGAAGAAAATCCCATCAGCCCCAGTGATAGCAAAGCACTGTGAGGCTATGCTATATCTGCTCAACACACACACACACACACACACACACACACACACACACACACACACACACACACACACACAAAGTAACCTGGGAGTGAAAAAACAGCCCACACAGCATTTCAGCCTGCTCCTCCATCACAGTGTCACACACTCACATACGAACACACACACAAAAGCTTTGTTTTTTCAGTCACTCATTCTTTATGACATAAAGCTGCATGTGCACACTCAATCACACACACACACACGCACACACAGGTGAGGAGTCACACACACACACACATGCACACAGGCAGAGTCGGACCACAACTGCTAACACAGCTACAAAGTGGAAGACTTCAGCATAAGGTGGTGTAAGGCAACCTTAGCGCGCGCACACACACACACACACACACACACAACACACACACACACACACTGCTAGCCCCTCTTAGAGGCAGTAGTGGAGAGCGGCCAGCTGGAACCAGTTCCTACTGTCAACATCTTCATTCCGAGAGCAGAGAAGAGTGCAGGGAGGGGGGCGGGGGGGTTGGGGGGGGGTTGGGGCGGACGACGTCTGGAGCAAAAGATGGACAGGGGGGGTAATGGCTAGAAAGAAAGAGCGAGACAGAGGGAATAACTAGAGCAAGAAGAGGAGGATGAGGAGTGCAATGGGCAGAGAAAGAGACTGGGATCGGGGGAAAAACACGTAGATGGAAAAAAAAAGAAAAGAAAAAAGAAAACGGCCGGGAAATGAATAATGTCTTGTGCAGAGCTCCCCACTTCTCCCCGTGGTGCCATCAGCTTGAAGGAAAACACTGGCAGAGGAAGGAGACGTGCCAAAAACACAGAGAGGAGAGAGAGATGGTAAATGAATCAAGCCGTGATGTGTACATTTATCCACGCCTCATTTTCCTCGGAACAAATGTTCTTCGCCTTAACAAGCGATTAGATGGACAATAGCTTCTTTTTCACTCTGTGCGCTGCCCCGGGGTGTTGACGAAAACACTCGCAGACGCCTTTCACCGCGACCTCGTTCTCCGGAGAGGTCATCAATAGTTAAATACCCGTGGTGCCTGCGTCCCGCCAGTGTCCACACAGAGGAGTCTGACCGTCGCAGGCTGCTACACGTGTGTGTGTGCGTGGGGCTTTAGACTGTGAGCGGCAGCTTCGTTATAATTTCATGACTCTCCACACCAGGATACACAACATGACAGCGTTAATAATTCAGCCCACCTCGCATAAACGTCACGTGAGGGGGGGGGGGGGGTCACATAGACACACACACACACACACATATGCAAGCAAAAATGAAAAACATGGCGGTCGTCAGGCAGATTACAGACCTGGGCCAGACGGCAGACTGGTAGCACATCTGCAGGCCACTGCCCGCTGGACATTCCTGGTCAGTGAAAAAGTAACCACGTTATCAACAAGTTGGTCAATGACCAACCATCTGCTTCCTAAGGCCGTTGACCTTTAACCTCGAAGGCAATGGCTCAGGGGTCACATGAGGGACCTTTCAGGTAGCCTGACAATAGATGGGAGGAAGTGGAAGGGGACATAAGAAGCTGAGAGCCGACGAACAACTTCTCATTGTCTCAGTTTCTCTTCCTAGAAAGACGAATGAGGAGTGCCAGATTCACATTGAACACATTGTTCTTTTTGTGTCATTAATGTTGGCCATATTCCCTGCTTTTATCCAAAGATGGAAACAAAGAAAAGCAGCTGTCAGTATTATAATGCACCAGCTAATGGCCTCTTAGTCATGGTGGGCATTTTCTACATCGGAGCAAGACATTTCTGGGAAGTTGTAATGGACCAATATTCTACAGACGGTTTCCTAACTTTCTACTTTTGAAAGCGTCCGTGGGCCTGATCATGTCGTGTTTACACCATTTTTCACTTGACAATTTATTTTTTATCATAAAAGTTGAAGCTTTTGGCAACAGTTTACCGGCGCTTTGATATCTTGGGAGGGCTGACGCTCGAATCATGATGTCTGTCCAATCATGTGAAATTGTGAGAGCAATTTATTTCAAAATTGAGGAAATTCCATTGAATTTTTGCTGTTGTTTGGTCTTATAATCACATAAACGCTTGGATGGACTACTTCCTGTTTCGTGATGAATGTCTTCGTTGTTCCTCCCCTCCCACTCGCCACCACTCCCTGCCTCCTCTTCATATTCCTCATTTAGTTGTATCTGCTGCCCTCCATTCAACCTCTTCTTTCCCTTCCCTCGCTCTCTCGCTCCCGCCTCCGCCCCTCTCGTCATCTGTTTTTAACTCTTCTTCTGAGGACTCATCCTCCCTGCAGTCATTTTCAGCTCCCCCCCTCCCTCCCCGCCGCTCGTTGTCTCACACACACAGAATATCTGAGAGTAGTGAAGACAGGTCGGTTTGTATGAGCGTGCGTGGGTGTTTACATAACCCCCATAAGAGCCCGCATCCACTGTTTGGCCTCTTAGGTAAACATGATGGCTGTCTATCCTCCATCCAGCAGCAGATCCAGCAGAGATAGCCCCCGCTTATCTGTTCAAACACTCATGCTGCTTTGTATTACCAGTGTCAGCTCCACTTGATTAAATCAGGCCATGCCCAAAATCAAATAAACCCCCTCGAGTAGGATTTTGAAATCATATCACTCCCATTCCCACTGGTTACGGAATTTCTGGAATATCATATTATTTTGACAAAGCAGGGAACTTTACAAATGGGTCACTTTACGCCAATATTTTTAAAATTCAAATGAAAGCAGACAGTTTATGACTTAAAAGGAAAAACAACCTTATCAAAAGAAGAGGGAATCAAATTTTTAGGCAACGGGAGCGTGCTTGGGTTTGATCATGGTGTGTCTGGATTAGAGTAAAAGGGAAAATCGTGATGCCTTTAATCTTTAATTCAGCTGCTTGTAGCTGTTGTCTTCCCATCTTTCCACTGCGTCGTGCGGCAGCGATGTTAGTCGCCGTGGTTTTTACTCTGATATCCGTCGTTCAGCAGCCGCTCTCCTATCAGCCCGGCCCGGTCGACCACAGACCGAGAGAGTGAATGACACTTAACAGTCACTCAGTCAGTTAAAAGACGCTTCCTCTGCTTATCTGAGTGTGTGAGTGTGAGTGTGTGTGCGCATGTGTGTGTGGTTTCCTGTGGTTTCCTGTGTCTTTTGTGTGTGTGGTTTCAGTTAGTAGCCGCCACCACCGAGAGGAAGAAAGAGAGAGAGATATCAGCTGTGCTGTGGTCTTGAAGAGGAGGTTTAAGGAGAGAACGGAGGTGTTGAGATGGAGGGATCCAGAGGGATGTGGTGGAGACAGACAGACAGACGGAGAGAGGAGGCGAGAATGAGGTGGAGAAGGAAGGAGGAAGTTGATCATAATTACAAACTTGGAGTTATGGGGTTTGGAAAAAAAAAACATTTCTGCCACAAAAAGGACAGAAAGGAAGATTCGTGTCTGTCATCCAACTGCCCCAAACAGAAAGTAACTGACCACCCTGGTTACATTTGCCCTCCGCCCCCCCCGCTGCCGCGGCCCGTCTTTTAAGACCAAATGGAAGGAAGGGAGTGTTCATGAAGTGACTGTTGATGGTTTTTGGCGGATGCCTCAGGAAGTGAATTTCACTCACATCCTGCCCACCTGGACACACTTCCTGCGTCTGAAGGCCGGTCATGTTTGGCCGTGTCAGGTCACGTCTCTCCCCCGGCGGCTTCCTGATGACCACCAGTGGAGAGAGGTGAATGGAAGTTGGTGGATGAGTAAGCAGTGTGTGAGGAGGAGGAGGAGGAGGAGAGAGAAACCCTCATCCATCGTCGGGCTTTCCCAGCCTCCCAGCGCCGAACCTTTGACCCCAAAACACATCGACAGCTGGGCTGGTGACATTGGATCCGTGTTTGGGTTGTCTCTGCTTTGTCCGGCCTGGCACTGTGTGTGTGTGTGTGTGTGTGTGTGTGTGTGTGTGTGTGTGTGTGTGTGTGTGTGTGTGTGTGTAGCCAAGCGAAACCGTGCACTGCGGGTGGGTGTGGAGCAAGAGATAGTGTGTATATGTGAGAAAGAGAGAGATAAGACAAGCGCAAGCATACAGGCAGGTACAGTACATCACCCTCTGACAGTAACCAACCTTTGTCTCCTGTTTGTCCTTGTTCCCCCAGATTTTCCACGCCAACACAGACCCGGCTGAGGTGGTTCTGAACCGGGTCCCGCAGCCAGTCTTGGCGCGGTTTGTTCGCATTCGACCTCAGACCTGGAGGAACGGCATCGCCCTGCGCTTCGAGCTCTACGGATGCCAGATTACAGGTGTGTGTGTGTGTGTGTGTTTTAGGCTTTTCTAACCTTTTCCTTTTCTAACCTTTGCCGGTATCATCCTGCTTCACATTCAGACAGTTTGAACAGAAACAACAACAGTTCTCTGCTGCACTTTTGAGCTCGGTTTTTATTTTTTTTTAAAGGGCAAGTTAAAAGCGGTGATGAGGGAGAGGAGGAGAAATCCTTTTCTGTCCACTGTGGCGATTTAGGGATTTAAAACAGCTACACTGTGGTCAGGTCTCTCTTTTCCATTGTCTTGCCAAGTAAAAATAACTTTGAACATCAGCAAAACATAACTTCCTAAACCATAAAAGGGAACACACACATTGCCGCTCATACATACTCATACATGTGTGTTTATGCCTTCTCCCACGCCGCCCATGCTATCTTTTAAACATGGCAAACCCTCAGGCTAATGAAAGGCACCTTCTCTATTCTTCCACAGGCAGCGGCAGTGTCGGTTCCCAATCTCGAAGCTCTCCCGCTTCCCCTCCGCGCTCGCTCTCTCTGCCTCTTGTCTTTTTTATTTTTTGATGTGTCCTCTTTGCTCTATATCGGGAAATGAGTGCCGATCAATCATTCATGGCTCCCCCGTTCACTCTTACATCAGAAACTGTGATTCGCCGCAGTCTCAACAGCTGCTATTGAAATAACTATTAGCTTTTACAGTACAGGTACACCGGCACGCCGGCGCTTTCTAAATATAGCAGATGACCTCAAAAGCAGGCACACCCGTTGAAATGTACACAGACACCACCCACCGGAGCGCACACACACATACACACACACACACACACTTCCTGTGCCTTTTATTCATTATTTACATCTCCTGCTTTTGCAGTGACATAACAGCATGAAACTTTGATCTGTGTTCTCTTAAACCGTCAGCACAACTAACATCTCCCCATCTCGCTTCCTCTGTGTCTCCCTCTCTTCCTCTTCCTTAAGTTCTCCCCACCTCCCACCACCCTCCACGCTCGTCTCTCGCCCCTCCTCCCTCTATCCTTTCTCTCTCCTGCCTCTGTAGGAGTGTCGTCTCGTGCTCTCCTTCTCCCAGCCTCCCCATGCTGTTGTCTTCAGCTCCGAGTCCCTCTCTCTTGCTTTTTTTTTTCCCTCTTCTCTTTCCGCGCTCTACTTCTCTGCCTCCCAGCTCCTCATATTATACCTTTCTTATCCCCTTAATCCTCATTTCTCCCTCTCACATAGTCCCTCAGCAAGTTACTTTCAGCGCTGCTCGCCTCTCCATATCTGAATGAGTTTCTTTCCCAAAGTGCTTCTACGTGTACGTGGAACTTTCCCGCAGTTAGTGAATGCACGTAAAAAATGTGTGCAGCCCAGTGAACACTGGTACAATACAAGACACTTAAATATTTGTGTGAGATGTGAGAGCAGCAGTAGTGCTCCTTTCCTTTCCTTACCTCCTTCCCTCGCCTCTCACCTCTCCCTCTCCTGTTCGTCTAAACTCTTAATGCTCAGTGGCCAGTAGTGCAATCCTGCGGTGAAGCTTAACAGCTCCCAGGTGGGGATATGTGTAACAGCGTGAGTGTATGTTAGGTCGTCGCTGAAACGTCTCCTTCCACCCAAACCCAACCCCCCCGCCCACCCCCCACCCCGCCCCCACCCCGCCTCCACCTCGCCTGTCGCCTCCCAAGGTGAAGGTTAAAGTAATCTCTGCCCCCCTCTCTGCTTCCCACTCCAGATGCTTCGTGCTCAGACCTGCAGGGCCTGCTGTCCGGCCTGCTACCTGATGCACAGATCTCAGCCTCCTCCAGCAGGGACATGGTGTGGAATCCCGGGACCGCCCGTCTGGTGGCCAGTCGCTCCGGCTGGTTCCCCGCCCCCGCACAGCCTCTGGCGGGAGAGGAGTGGCTACAGGTGTGAGACAATTTTAATATGTTTTTATTGCACATTTTGGTTGTGCGTTTCCAGTTGATATTACTGCACCTTTTTTTATGTTAATATAAATGAATCATGAATCACTTAACATTCACTTCCACACATTAGCATATAAAACTAGCAGCACATTAGCCTGAGTGGGCGCCAGAAAGAGTAACTGTTGTGTTGTTTTGGCTTCAGCACAGCAGCATTTTTTTTTTCTATGGTGCACTCATCTCAATCTAATCTCTTCAGGTGGACCTTGGTGTGGCGAAGACAGTGCGTGGTGTGATCACCCAAGGGGCGAGAGGAGGAGACGCTGGAAGTGGGGCGACCACAGATAACCGGGCGTTTGTGCGGAAGTACAAAGTGGCGCACAGCCTGAATGGAAAAGAGTGGAATTTCGTCATAGACAAGAAGACCAGCCTGCCGAAGGTGGGTGGAGGAGGTGGAGGAGGAGGAGGATGAGATTGTGTTGCACGTAACACCAGTCTCAGCACCTATTACAACTTGTGTATGCTTCGCAGATTTTCGAGGGGAACACACACTACGACACCCCCGAGCTGCGCCATTTTGACGAGACGGTGGCGCAGTACATCAGGCTGTATCCAGAGAGGTGGTCGCCTGTGGGGATCGGCATGCGAGTGGAGATACTGGGCTGTGACCTTCCAGGTAGGACGCTCTGCTGTTGCTTATTATATGAATCATTTTCCATATGATAATTTGCTGCCTATAGTATTCCAGGCTGAATAATTTACCCGGCACTGTAATGAACTCAAGTGATCTAAACAGAACCGAATGGACCTTGAGGAAGGTGGCTCCACAGAAAAAGTGAGGCGCGCATTAGATATGCATGAGAGTCATTAGAGTCTGGCGGGGGTGAAAAGAGACAGACAGTGCTGGCAGAGGAAAAGGTAAAATGATGCAGTGAAGTCTTGAACCTGGAAGTTTTGCGGTTGCGTTTCCTTTGCTGTTATTGTTTCACCTGGGAGAGCGGCCGTGTGTGAGCTCCGACAACAAGTGTTAACATCAGCAGGGAGTGGACGGGGTTTGGTTTGAAGGAATGCGTCCCCACACAGAGAGAGAGAGAGAGAGCGCTGGTTTGTTCGCTTTCCAGCGTGGTCTGTTATCCAGATGTGAGGTAGCACTGGAGAGACACACACACACATATGGACTCTCACTGCTTACCACTCCCTCTGTGCCTCGACAGGATGACTGGGCTGTGCAGCGCAACATGCTCAAGCTCTTCTATACAAGCGCGGACGCACACATTTAGACACACACGCTCGCACACCAAGCAAACCGCAGATATAAATGTATACTCTCAAAGACACGCACACACACGCATGCACACACACCACGGTAATCATGGCTCTATAAACTCAAGTTAGGCCGCGCTGTTACCGCAGTGATTTGTGTGTGTGTTTGTGTGTTCATGCGCTGGATGAACTGCTCTGCTCTCCAGCTGGAGTGAGATGAAATATTAAGAGCAGAACATCAGCATTACGGCCTTTTACCACCTCTCCGGACAGCGTAATGCACATTTAAAGACACATAGACGCTCATAAATGAACATCTGCCATTATAGCATCAATATTTAACACAACCGTGTTAACCACACATAATGCTACGTAAATGCGAGTTCACTTTCAGAGATGCAGAGCCAACAACATACCTGAGATGATCCAGCAGTTTATACAACTGCCGGACGCTGTAGTCATTTAACTTATATGTCATTTATGAAACACCCGGAGTTCCCCACAAACCTCCTGTGGCACACAGGAAGTGATGTGTTTTCCATTTACTGTCTAATTGACAAGTGAGGTGTGTGGGAGAAACACGATACGAGAAAAGATGGAGACAAAAAACGAACAAGCAACAGAAACCTCAGAGGAGCGATTTTTTATATATTTTTTTAAAATCAGATGGAGCGGAGAGTTTTGTGGCACAGAAAACGGCCGTTGAGGGTCACACATTGTTCACAGGCCTCCAGAACTCAGCAGGCAGAGTGGACGACTGCTGACATCCTGTAAATCATTCACTTCCCCACCCACCCCCCCTCCACACAAACTGTTCACTGCTGTCTGTTCTGTCCTCAGTTAAGCCTCCCTTCTTCACAGCTATATGATTTTAGGATGATAAAAAAAGGATATATTTTTTACCCTAAATCTTGCATTGTACAGTTTGAGCTGAGCAGCAGCTACCACAATGAGGCAGAATCTCTCTCTCTCTCTCTCTCTCTCTCCCAATTCCTACACATGGTTGCAGTTTTTTTTCTTTTCCCACCCTGAGGCCCTGTGCGTGGGTCCGTAAATGTTTTTGTTCTTTTTTCGTTACCATGCCTCCTCTCCTCTCCTCCCCTCTGTTACTCATCACTTGCACCTCTTTTCCATGCTCACTGCTGCTGGTTCCTGACTCCTTCTGTTTCCCCCAGCTGTCTCTCTCTCTCTCATACACACACACACACACACACACACATGCACAGCCTCTACAGTGACAGTTTCTTTTTTTTTCTGATGTATGTGCTTCCAAAAATGAAAAATTTATGAGCTGAGGAAGGAAATTTTAGAGTGATCTGTGGAGAAAAAAAAAAAAAAAAGCAAAATATCTCCTTCCCTTTTTCCAGGTTGGATCATTTTAGTCTTAGACGCACTGTACTGTAGAACTCACACATGCATATACACACCTGTAATGCAAAGCCCAGCTTCACGCCGGCTTCTGGTTCCTTCCAAACCCCAGTAAATTCAGTATTATTGAGCTATGATGACAGATTTTAACCAGTCATGACAGTTTGGTCTTATATTTATTGGGATGTTCACATAAGCTCTTTATGTCACCGTCTTCAGAGCGTCCCATCCTTTAGGAAAGCTTCTGTTTGTGTGTGTGCGTGGGTGTGTGTGTGGATGAACCTTGATCCGAGCACTTAACCCCACCCATCAGAATATCAAACAATGGCTGCTTGTCTTTCCCATCATGTTCTTTTGTGCTGTGTGTGTGTACGTGTGTGCATGCACATCCATTCATTATGTGTGTGTGTATTAGAACAGTGTGTGTGTCTAGTACTGCCAAGCAGAGATTTACAGAAAGGCTTTCTACATAATTGAAGATTTTTTTCCCCCTCTTCTCTGACATATTGCTGAGTCAGATTCTTTGGGAGTGAGCAATGTCTTTTTACTCAGAAAGGGTTGGCCCTCACCACCCTGTGTGTGTGTGTGTGTGTGTGTGTGTGTGTGTGTGTGTGTGTGTGTGTTTTTGGTATCTGTGTGCATGTCTTTTAGGACGAGTGTGTGTACGCATGCGGAGCTGCATGTGTATTTGTATGTACGAGTGTGCGCCTCCATTATCTATGCCAGCAGTTCCCCTGAGTCCAGTTGTAAATGTTGGCGTCTCATCCCGCGCATGATGATGATGATGATGACTTGCATCATCACCTGCAGCGGTAGACACATTATGTAAGACAACACTCCGCTGCAGAGGGACTTTTTTTTTTTTTTTATCCCTGCATCGCAAAGGCTTCCGCTGCACATGCACTGCCTCCTCCTCACGCCGCTCGTGTGACGCCACTCCTCACACACACATCAAGGCTGGGGGGGGGGGCGAGGTCGGCAGGTCGCATACATTCATTCTTACTCTGTCCCGCATAAACTCACACACGCCCCCACACAAACGCACGAGTCGGTCCCATTCCCATTGCCCCTGACACTCCTGTCACACCCCAGAAAGGTCAGCACATTTACACTGTGACAAGGCCTGACCTTTGAAAGCATAGAGTGCTCAGGGCCCGGGCAGAATCTTAATGGAAGAGCCTGTGTGTTTTGTGTTTATGTGTGTTTAGCTATACGCACGCTGGCGCCCAGGTAATGTGTAGGCGCTTGGTTTATTTTAACGCCTTGTCCCGAGACTTAACTGGAGGAGTGAAAGGTTAGACCTGAATAAAAAGGCAAACACAGAAAAGCAAAAACGAACGAGAAGAATGAGCGCGAGGGAGAGAATGAAAAGAAGAAGAGGAACGAGAGGTGGTCTCGCATTTGAAACATGGGCAGGAGGAGGAGGAGGTTTGAGGTTACCTTTTTCCGGTGGGGGCCAGCAGCGATAAGAGTCTCATTAGTTCGTTAATGACTGGCGTAAAGGACATGACATTAACGGCGGGTTAATGTCAGAAGCTGTCGCCAGCTGTAGCCGGCCCTTTCATGTTTGCCATTTCTCCAGCTGGGGCGCCATCGCACTCATTTCCACAGGAAGTTCCTCTGAGCGGATCAATTGTGCATCACGCTGCGTTTGTTTCCCTTAGCGCCTTTCATAGTCTATAAATGATGAGCGCGGTCATGCAGAAAGAGGAATATTAACAGTAGGAGGCTCTAGTATTGCCACTAACAGGCGTTCAGCAGGGGAAATCCATGCGACTTCTCTTTTTTTTTTTTTTTTTTTACTTGCTTGCACACTTGTTGTGTTTCTTTTTCCGACTGATGAGCTCGGTCTCACATGAGATCACCAGGCATCCAACCCTCAGAGTTGTTTGGATAGGCTTAAATGAGACAAGGCATGGAAAGCTAACAAAAGGAATATGAAATATAACATGCTCACAAATAATCCACATTCGCATTTCACTGATAATTAATGTCAAATTAGTGCAATATGTTTTGACTGTTGGGGTAGTGAAATGTGACAAAAACAAGTGACCGTGTGTAAACATGTGCGGTTAATGACTCTTATACAGACAGAAATTGAGACTCCACAGTTTATTCGCGTGATAAATGTGGATCCTTTTGGCGCAGACGTGACCCGAACCTCTGCGTAAACTCCCATAACGCACCAGGGTCGACCCCATCTGCTCCTAATAACACGCTGCTTTCTCCCACTTCACATTCCAACCGCAGCCTGCTCAACATGTGTCAGTGTGCGCGCACATGTGACGCGTGTTAATGAGAATATAGTTGTTGTTTTTTTCTTTGTATGTTGTTTGCCTTCCTACGTGATAGATGCTTAAATAGATGTTAAAGTTAGAGAGAAAATCCTACATTTCACGTTGCGTTTGTTCTCCCTTCTCTCGAATGCGCATGAGTTATAGAGAGAGGGTAATACACACACACACACACACATGATAGCTCACACATGCACAAGAAAAAGGAGTGGGAGATGGAGTGTGTGTGTGTGTGTGTGTGTGTGTGCTCTGTATCCTCCCTGACAGCCTAGTGAGTGGTCCCAGAGCGTGATCATCCTGTCCAAGGTCGAGGGGAGTTTGTTAGACACATCCATCCATCAGCCTTAGCACCAGGCGTTCTGTGTGTGTGTGTGTGTGCGCGCGCGTGTGTGCGCGTGCGCGGAGTGTGTGCAACTCTGCATCTGCATGTGGACATGTGCGCCCGTGCATCTGGGTGTCCGCATATTTGAGTTGGCGTGTGTGTGTGTGTGTGTGTGTGTGTGTTGTGTGTGTGTGTGTGTGTGTGTGTGTGTGTGTGAGAGAGAGTGTGAGTGTGTCAGACAGATACTGACGCCTGAGCACCCAGACACAACATGATGGGGGCCCTTTGGGTGCTCTAGGGCTATCAGTGCCTGTCTCTGGCACTTTGGGTGGGATGGCCGAACGGAGACAGGAAACTGGAGATACAGTTATTTTTCGGGCCTGCACTTTAATTCACCCTCAATAGACATAAACTTCATGTGCTGAATTATGGCTAAAAGAAAACCCTTTTAGATTTCCTGTTCAAAAGTCAACCTCAACTGTTTTAGCATAAGAGATTAGTCTTTATGCTAAGCTAAGCTAACCCACTGCTGGCTGTAGCTACATACTTCTCATAGAGGCATGAGAGAGGTGTCAAGGAAGCAAAAGTGATTAAGCATTTAACATTTAAAATAAACAGATAAATAATAATGAAATAATTGAGGGTTATTAAAGGTACATAAAGACACTGTACCTCGGTCCTATCTGGTTCTTTCTGCCTATGTTGCTTATCATTTCCTCTCCTGTCTGTACTTCCTGTCCCTCCCTGATGTATGACACAGAGGGAGAAATTCCACATGTATAATCTCAATTTAAACAAACACTGTGTGATTAATGTGTCTTCCTCTTACAGTAATCTAATCTCTGGGTATTGTTTCATACCGCTGTTGTTGACCTGAATCGTGTTGTTGTTTTTTTTGTTCCTGTAGAAACCACTACACTGGCTGACACGGTCACACCAACTCTGCCCGCCGACATCGAAACCACCACTGTCCCCGTTACAACCACGCCAGGTGAGAGTGTTTTGCATGAAAGCAAAAGAAACAGCAGATTAATAGTGGCATTAGGGAGCTGAAATGTACAGATGAAAGCTTCTGAATGGGCTGTGTGACATGATGTAGAGCTGCTTGAATGAATGCTTCTTGTGATTTCTCATGCCTTTGTGCCCTTTGGCTCTTGCTCTTCCCCCGCCGCTCTCCACCTCTGCAGGAGCCACCTCTCCTCCATCAGACAGCGCGTGCGACTTCGACCACGGCCTGTGCGGGTGGACGCACGACCCCAACGCCCCTCTCTTCTGGTCCCTGCACAGCCACGGTGAGACTCCTTATCGGTCTATGTGGGAGATTCTGAGTCAGCGTTTATCAGAGCGACTCAGAGCCGCTTCAGCTTTTCTCTATGTAGCAAACTGTTGATACACAGTGACCTGCAGGAGTGAGGGTTAGGCTCAACTTTACAAAACAATGCAGTTAGCAGCTGGCGTTTTATTCTGGTATAACACGGGTTTACTGCTGCAGAGCTGTTATGTATGCAGCTGCAAGAGGAATTTCATTTGGGTGCAGAAAATTGCACAAGCACAAATGCATTAAGTTTGTTTTTATCAACTTCAGTGGGTCTAGACAAGACACAGTTTTCTATAATTAAATGGACTCGTTCTCCTTGTGCATCTTGTCAGTCCTCTTTCAATTTGATTAAAATAATTCCTTAAATTGAAACCCGTCTAATTTAGCAGTCTGCCAGCCACGCCGCTCTTTCCGATTGAATGAGAATGAAAATGGATTGAGGGAATCAGAGGGAAATAGACACCGCTGCCGCATCAAGCACATACAGCCTCGCCTGTGACACACACCGGCTCTCCAGCACCGCGCGTCCAAACGCGCCGACGTCCCGGGCAGGAAGGGGTTAAGACCCAGTAGCTCCAATTAAGTTCAGAGCAGGAGATTCCAAACACGAGCAGTTATTCCCCAGCCGTCCCTTTACTGCCCCTCAATTACCTCAGGCACATCCCAGATGATGCTGTGTAGACTTCCATCTACTTAGACACTCCTTGAAGAAATAATTATTCATTTTCCCTTTATACATACCCGAGGATCAAAAGTGCAGCTTTTGGCGTGTTATTAAAAGCTACAGAAGACGTTTCCTGCTGGGTTTAAGGAGGATTTTTTTTATAGTGCTATTTATAATTTTTCATAGGCAGGGTACAGGATTGTTATACCAACCTTGTTATAAAATTCATTGCTTTTGAGCAAGTCTCCATGAAAGATTCAGCATCTCTCTCCAGCTGGATGGAATTGAACAAGAAGTTCAGCATGCCCCCCCTGTCTTTGTTAAATTTGTGATGTCACCTGGGTTACGTTCAGCAGAGCAAATGGAGCTAACAGGAAAGGAAAGACATTTTCCTGAAGCGTGACCTATTTAGGTCATAACCATCTTTGACGGGGGGGGGGGGGGGGGGGGGGGGGTTCAAAGCAGTTTCTTTCATCACGGCCAGATTGGAAAGGGTTGCTTAGATTAGCCAGGTTGTGGCTTTCATGTATGGAGTATCATTTGCAGCCGCTCTGAACTCGCTACACCACCCCTTTGATTTTCCCCCGCAGATGTCAAAGGTCAGAAATCCTAGCTAACGCGGGGGCATTATTTCAGCGCTATCAAATCACTGTTTAATCTTCTATAGAGTTCCCCTTTTTCTCATGTGACCCAGGAGCTATGATCTCCTCACCTCTCGACCTCGGTCATGAAACACAGCTGGAATTAGCCCCCTTACACTGTTGTATTATTTGGCTTAATATACCCCCGCTAATAAGAATGTGCTAACTAGGCTTCATAGATCGGATCCGTGTTTGCTTCTCGCTGCAGGAGACCGCTGTGAAATGGATTAATAATGCTCTGTTTCGCTGCGTATGGCGAGGCAGTCTCAATTATGAGCTGTCTGGCAAACAAGAGGCACAGCGATGGGGGTTTCTCTGCAAGACGCTGCACTTCAACACGAGGCAGAGATGATGGAAGAGGCTTTGGCGCACACATTAGAATGAGTGATATAAAACGCCTCACAAAAGTGTTTCACTCGCACATCCTCTCCACAGGCGTGTAAACACATACTGTATATATACACCCCTCCAAAAAAAAAAAGCAAGGAAGAGCGCACACACTTTCATTCCAGAGCCGCAAAAAGGCCAAGGGACATACTGTCACACACACACACACACACACACACACACACACACACACACTGTCTGAAGTGTCACACACACAGGCGTATGGCGGGCAGAGGGGAGCTGTCAAGTCGGAGGAAGATTTGTCCCTCCAGATACTGCTTGTCTGATCTGCTGGAAGGACCACACACACACACACACACACACACTAACACACACACACACACACACACACACACACAGCAAAAGGTTATCGGCCCAGTCACTCAGCACAGCTGCACTAAAAACATAAACTCCTACTCTTACATACTTACTACTGTCATTTGTTTTTGGATAAAAAGAAAGATGTGGTTAAAAGACAAACATAACGGCGTCACCGTGGAAACAAGAACACACACACACACACACACACACACACTCACACACACACACACACACACACACATACACACTCACGCTCATATTCTGGAAAATACCTGTGTGCTCCCTGATATGTGTCAGACTGTTTTTTTTCCTTGTAAAAGACAGAGAACCATATTTGCTGGACCCCACACCCCCCCCCCCCCACACACACACACACACACACACACACACACACACAGTTCTTCATGATAAAGCAGGTGATTTAATCTGCAGATTGTTGATACTGGACATTTTCCCACAGGGCCCACTTAAGAAATTCTTCACCAGACGCCTCATTGAGTCACTCTCTCACACATACACGGCCTGTCTCTTTTCTCACACTCACACTCTCACACACACACACACACACACACTCATACATACAGTAGGCTCACCAATCTTACCCCCTCACAATGGAATTTGTGTCAGCATCCAATTTGCAAACTAAACATCCTCTGGTGTAAACAAATGGAGTGGCGTGCGTGTTGTTGGACTTTTCCGTTGTCGAAGTCGTTTACCTGGAAGGGAATGAAGAGAAATAGGCCCCCGGGGGTCTTGGCAGGAGTTCTGGTAGCGCTCCGTGTTCGAATGACGCTCACACTGGACCTATTCTTCTGTGTGTTTATATTTGTCATATCCCTATTGTGTAGTGTGGTGACTATTGTGCGGTTGTGATCCCGTTCCTGTTAGCAACTGGTGATTAGTTTCTTTTTCTTTTTTGTTTGAGAGTCCTGTTGGAAATATATCTGTGATTGTGTGAAAACACACTCTGCACATGTGAATATAAGGGGATATATATGTGCCTGTACGCAGATTGCGCACGTGCTGCTTTTTGTGCCCCACAAGCTCATCTCATCAGCATCCATTTACAGTGGATAAAAGTCTACACGGCCTTTCAGATTTCCTCGTTTTTTATTGCCTCGAGGGTTGAAATGAAAACCCATTAAAACATTTTTTTTTTTTTTTTTTCACTTTCATTTCAGTGGAACAACCAGCAAACTCAAGGTTAAAACAAAGCTCTGCTCATTACTGGCATTGTGTTAAAATTACTAGAACAGCTTGGTTGCACACTGTAAAAATCTCCAATGTCTTTTGTTTTGTTTTGTTTTGTTTTTTTTCCTTTTTTCCTTTTCACTCAATCCCATTGCGTTTTGATGATATAGTAATAATTCCAAGGTTATTTTCAAAACTGGTAGCGCATGTGGATTCAGGGTCTTGGGGAGTGGAGAGAGTGTGTTGACATATGATCTCACAACCCCCTCCAGAGCTCAACAGCTATCTGTACATGGACGCCAGCCTGAAGACGGAGCAGCAGCGGGCCCGCCTCGTGAGCCCCGTGGTCGCGGCCGAAACCGGACCCCTCTGCCTCCTCTTCTCCTATCAGCTGTGGGGCGAGGCCCAGGGCCACCTGAGGGTGTTGCTGCGGGACGCCCACAACGAGGAGACCCTCCTCTGGACGCTGAAGGACGATCAGGGCCACGTGTGGAAGGAGGGTCGCACCATCCTGCCTCGCTCCCCTAAGGACTTCCAGGTAATAAACCCACATTTTTTTTAATGTAGAATAAGAATTGGAATAAATTCTGGCCAATATCAGTGTTATATTATATTAAAGTCTGCTTGATAAATAGGTATCTGGGTCAGACCCTTTATGTCTTTAATGTCCCCCCAGACGGAGAGCATGTCTTTAATGTGTGAGGTGTATTCATCTGAGTGCACATAAAAGCATCAGTCGTAACCTCTGTCACCTTAGGCCAGGTTTGACTTCAAAAGGAGCTAAAGTAAGCCGCGTTGTCTCTATCGGCTGCACGATTGTTTGGGGATTGCTGTGCATTTGTCAAAGACATCACAAGTCGTTAATGTTGTCATGAAAAAGTAAGTTGAAGAAGCTTGCAGGGAAGGGGAGGAGGATTGCAAGTGTTGAGTGCAACTTTGAAATCACAGGCACCGTATTAAGTTTTTATCCTTTTTCTCCTCCTCCTCCTCCTGCTTGTCCCCGTTCTCAATTTGCCTCCACCCCCCCACTTGCTCCCTCTTTGCCTTCATCCTGTCTCCGTCTTCCTCTTCTTTCTCAACTTTTTTTCCTCCTCCCCCTCCTCCCCCTTCCTCTTCCTCCCTTGTTTTTTGGCTGTGGTAGGTTGTGATGGAGGGTTTCTTTGCGCACGGCACCAGAGGACACATCTGGATAGACAACATCCAAATGAGCTCCAGCACCCCCCTGAAAGAGTGTACACGTAAGTTGCACGCATACACGCAATCTGTATACACACACACGCGCGCGCCCAAATCGTTCCAGGAGAATATTTAAAGATGCACACACACACACACACACACACACATCCATTTGACCCATCAGCTCTCTCTCATCCTCTGTCAGCACCACCATCGCCTCATCCTCTCGCCCTCCATCAATCTGCCATTCACTCTATTTCCCTTCCACCTCCTCCACTTTTAGCCTGAAGGTCCTTGAACAGTGACACACATGAAGTGATAAACACCCCCCACCCTCCACCCTCCACTCCCTGGCCCTCCCATCCCAGTTTCAGAGACAGCCTCTCCTCCACCAAAGAGCCCACCGAATACCGAGATGAAAGGAGGAAGGAGAGGGAGGGACAGCGTTTACTCCCTCCACAAAAAAAAGAAAAAAAAGAAAAGAAGAATAGGAAAACTAGGCCATAAACGCCCTGTGGGCCCCAGCGATGCTAATCTATGTTTCATTAGATTTCTCTTCTTTTCTTTCCCTTCTCTCCCTCTATCTCTCTTGCACTCACTCCTGCATCATATTTGTAAACAGAGCTTTTCCCGAGCCGTCAAAGGGAATTACTAGACAGGCTGTTTCCCAAGCAAGTTTTCTGGGTGCCTGGTGTGAGCCGAGCGCCAGCACAGCCTCCTTAATCTGGCCCGAGCAGTGGCTTTGGAGAGGGTCTTAAACAGATCAGAGAGCGAGCCGGGGGTTCAGAGCCAAAAACCTGCCGTCATCGCTTCTGACTGACGTCCAGTGTGCTTTGGAGCTGGACCACAGTGGGGAGAAGGCAAAGTGTAATTGAGGGAAAGTGCATGAGTGTGTGTGTGTCCATGAGTGTGTGTTATGTGCCTGGCTTGTTGCGAACACTTCTGTTTTTCCCGTCTTTGTGTTCTACCATTGGGTTTTTTTTTGTGTATGTGTCATGAGAGTCTGGAGAGAGTGAGCTTGGAAGGCAAAGACGACAGCCCACCCCCCTCCCCATCCCTTCCATCCCTCCCCTCCATGCTGCAGTGTTTCCCACTCCTCTCCCTCCCTTCCTCTGCCACTCCCAGAGCATGCTGGGATGCTGCTTATCACCCAGCACAGTAGAGTTATTCACAGTACGTTGGCGTTCCCGCCAAAAGGCGCAAGTTCCCAAGTTGGTTTCTCTCTTTCTTTGTCTCTCACTCCACCACCACCACCCCCCACCCCCACACACACATACATCTAACACACAAACACACACACACACACACACACACCAGTTCTTTGTGTTTGCATTCCAGGCAATCAAAGTGAAGGTTCTGCTCTATGCGTTTGCAGCAAGCCAAAACGCCCCAGCCCGCTCCAGTTTATCTGGACTCCGCAGATAAACAACTTGAAATGCGTGAACTTTGCGAACGCGGACGCACACATGCGCACGTAGCCCCGTACACTCTCAGCACAGCCCATCTCGAATTCCCAGCTCACACAATGCACTCTGTTTGAAATTGCATTTGAGCAAAGCAGCTGAGTAAATGCCATAATTCATGTGAGTTATCTGAGGAATTAACTTAAATTTCCTCAGGAGGAGTTTGATAGTCTTGTGACATTTGTGTGACATTTGGCTGACTTTTCCCTCGTATTTAAAGTTATCTAACCGCTCTCACTCTCTCTCTCTTTCTTTTTCCTCCCCCCATGTCTGCCCCGGCTCTCTCTCTGTCCTCGCAGAACCCTTCGCAGCGTTTTCTCCCGAAAATCCAGGTGAGTTTGACTTTGGTGTGATGTCACTTCCTCTCCGGTCTTGCTTCCTGCCCGTTTGTATGTGCACTAGCCTGGGGTTTTTTTGCTTGGTGGCACTAAGTTGTCTCGACCGCTAAACAAATGAGCCACGGAGTCTCTAGCTGGAGCTGTGGGAGCATGTAGACATCACCAAACAAACGCCAAACCCCCTCGCTAAAATCTAAATTATTAAAAATTAGCAAATACTGAGTGAATTTTCTCAAACTCTAACCAAGTTGGAAAATAAATAATTTCAGTAATGTGTCGCGGTGCATTAGTTTTACCTTGTCAGTCTCAGTGGAAACAAAGGATTAGTCTCAAAAGAGCAAACTGTGCGTGCAAGGCAAGCTGAATCAAGCGCACCTCATGGAGTCAGATATTTGAACAGAGCTACATATTCTCAGTTCTAGGCTGCCTGACACAGCCTGAAGGGTTTTAAATAACTGTCTGCTTCATGAAAAATATTTAAAGCTTCCTGGGGGACTCTATGAGATTGATGTTAGTGTTTTGGCATCTCATAATGTCTTCCAATAAGATAAGAGCTTGGCGGTTGCAGTGCGAATGTGATGTGTGTGCACTTCTTCGGCTTTTCTACTCTTCCGTCTTCACACACACACACACACACACACACACACACACTCTCACTCAAAGTCTCTAACCCTTGACAAACACACACATGAATATCACCACACACACACACGCACACACACACCAGTGTCCCCAGTGAAATGCAATCAGAGTGACGGAGCGGCAGCAAGCACGGGTGTCTCTCTCCTCTCCCTAACTCGACTCTGTCTAATGAGTGTGTGCAGTGTGAAGTAGAAGGAGCACGCACCATTTCCCTCTGTAATTATGTGACACGGTCCAAAAATCAGGATGTATTCAGCTCTGCTTCGCTTTCCCTAGTTCAGTGTGACATTCTCTCAGTCTTACAGCTCTCCACATCAAGTTTGGAATGTGGGCTCTATTTTTTAGTTTTACGATGTCTTCAGGGGTTCGTTTTTTGCATAGCAGTCTTGGATTATCGAGTAGAGGCTTCTTGGAAGGTGGTTAGTTGGTTCTTACCAAGAATTTGAGAAGAGGGTTCAAGCCAGGGGCAGCAGTGTAGAGGATCTGTGGAGATAGTCTCCAAGGAGACAGCGCTTGGCTTGAGGAGGAGAGGACTGGCCGGGAGGCTGATGCATGAGAAAAAGGGAAAATGAAAAACCAAGAACAGAGAACGGGATAAATTATGTACTCAAAACAAATCTGCCAACTCAAGCCAGCTAAATAACAAATCCCAATCCAATATCAGCTCCGAGAGAGCCCTGGAACATTGGATTCCCATGTGGTGTCCGACTGATTCTTGCATGATACTGAGGCTTTATCAGGGGGCTGGTTTTGACTTCCTGTGCCAGCTCGAAACAGGAAGAGGAAGCTCCTTAATTCAATGTGTGTGGGTGCTCTCATAACTAATGATTTTAGCTTTCGTTTCACACCAAGTCATTTCACTTGAGCTTTGAAAACATGTAATTGCATTGCATTTGATTGGATCAACCATTGGACTGATTTCAAACCAAACCTCTTGATGATCTTGGTGTGAAAACTTGTCCTCCAACTGCAAAAACAAGCTACATGAGAGAAATGGATGCATTTTCTTTTCTTTTTTTGGCCTTGGAGATTTATTTTATTTTTTGCAACTGGCATGCTTGTGCATGCTCATATGAGGTGCACGCCTGCTGTTGGTATGATGAAGACATAGGGATAGAAAATAGAGAATTAAATGTAGAAAATAAACAAGTGCCACTCCTCTCTTTTCCCGCTGGCCAATTATTCTGTATCTCTCCACCAGGGGGAGGCGTTCCTGTGCCTCCCTTACCCATCCACTGGTATTACATTATGGCCGCCGGAGGCGCCCTCCTTCTGCTGGCGGTGGCCATCTTGGTCAGAGCCCTCTGTTGCTGCCGACAACACCTGGCCACCAAGAAGAGCCAGCTGTCAGTGGCCTATCACAGCTCCTCGCAGTGCTTCCAGTATTCTAACTGGTCCTCCAGTATGGCCACCCCAGGGGTGGAGCCAGTCCTGACTGTGAGATTGGACAGCCGGGACCGACACCGAACCCTCTGCTGAAAAGAAACACTTAGCTGGGTTGTGTTTGGCAGAGGAGGACGCCAGCTTGTGATGTCAGTGGCAGTGTGTGTCGTGATGCTGCAGGTTTGAACATCCACTTGACGAACCCCTCTCTGCTTTAGTTTACAGTTGCAAGGGTGATGATGACACAGACGTTGTCCTAAACTGCCAAGTGAAAATTTGCAAAGAAACACTGTGCTCTCTCTCTCTGTCGCTCATGGATGTAGCTTCGGTTGCTGTTTTCTTCTTTGTTCCATTAAGGAGTTTGCTGTTGACATTTCACACTATGCTGCTCCTGATGAGAGGACTGAAGTCTGAGTAAGTTATTTATCTGAACAGCTTGTTTCGGACCATTGAGTGCCGTCTGGCTCCTCATAACCCCAATGGTCCTCCTGGAATGACCCCAGCATGGACGTACACACAGACATGTGTGGGCTGGGAAGAGGAGGGGGTCGATCTGGTTCCGCTGCGAGAGCCAGCCAGAGCTGCCAAACCACAGGCTAAAACAAGACCCCAGGGACATGAGGAGCTCTGCAGTGCTGAGAGAGAGAGAGGAGAAAACTGTTAGGCTGAGAGGCATTCATTGTGCTAGCTGTGGAAATGATCTGGCAAGCCCCAGAAAATAAAGCTCTTGGTATCTCTGTAATAACAACACGAGATAGCTGTGATATGAGTTGTACCAGTAGTGAGGGTGTTGTGACGGAGGAGCAGAAAAATCCTTCCATTGTCCTTTTCAACAGAGCATGTGCACATTTAAAAACAAAGGAATGCAAATCCATCATACTTAAAGTCCTGCATCACAAATGGAGATAACTAGCTCGTTTGATTGAACGTCTTGTCTCCTCCTGATAAAGGCATCAGTCAGTGATGGATGCAGCCGTCTTCAGTGTTTAGTGTTTCATCTTGATTCTCTGGCATAATAAAGCACGTTGTTCCACTCCCATTTATGCTTCATACCACCCACTCCCATTGTTCCCTATGTCTTTAAGCTGCCCAGATGAAAGCCGAACCGAGCCGAGTCGTATTGTGTTTTCAGTGTGAATATGTGCTTGTTGTTTTTAGGGTTGTAAATAGACACAGCTGTCTGCCATCACCACTTCTTACTTGATTTATACTCCTACAAATCCCACAATGCCGCTGCACCAGCTGGAAGTCATAAGCGCAGTGTTTTGCTGTATATGTGCACCCTTGAGAGAGATCCAAGAAATTATGAAAACCAGAGCTCCAGCCAGTGATGGTTCTTCCTTTAGTGCCATAAGACGCCATGAATGGCTATTAACATCAAAATAGACGTAGTTAATGCACTTCTTACTAATATTTAACATATCTGGGATCTAAACGCCTATTTTATTGTGAAATCCCTTAAAAAATCTGAGTGAGAATGACAAATTGGTGACAGTTCCTCTCTCATCAGTTGGTACAAAGGTGGTGACGCCCTGGATTGAATGAAATTGAGGTCTTTACTCTGTGGCTTAGCGGGGCGTGCTCTCGTGATCTGTCACACCAGCAAAAAAAAATCCATCACATACTTGCCCACAGCTCAGCAGAATGCACCTCAATTTGTTGCCACAATTTAGAAAGCTGCTCTTTTCTCTCCAGAGTGGTGGTGGAAGGGGGGGGGGCGGGGGGAGAAAGTGTTTTTTGGCATGCTCTCACTATGTGCTCTTAAATCAACTTGGGGAGGAGGGATAGGACACCCTACTTCGTCCATCTCCACACCGTTAAGCTCCAAGCCTCTAATAGTCGTAATTAGTTAATGGACAGATAACATTTATGAAGGCTGCGGTAAGCACTTTTCCCTCCCATTCGCCGCACCTCCGCCGCCCAATCTGCTGCCAACTTCCGTTGCTCTGGAAACAGTATTAATAACGCCATTGGCCATCAAAGACCTCCACATCTAGACGTGTGCCTTGCCAAGCAGTTACTCCCACTCCTGAACGCTTGCCAAGAGTAGCAAGCGCAAAAACACACACACACACACACTCACACACACACACATAGACACAAATACACCAAGAAAAAGTGAAAAGAAAACTCATCTAAAGTATGAGTGCACTTGAGCTATGGGGGCTGTACCCACTGCTAGTTTTTACCACACTTGTAATCTTCCCATTCAGACACTCGCATCCATATCAGTTTTCCATACGGACATCGCCTGGCAGTGTTGTGAGTTTCACAAGACCGTCACGAGCACTTCTTAAATGTTGACGTTTGTCGCTGTTTTTTTTTTGTTTTGTTTTTTTTTTCATCTTATACACCACTCTTAACCTTGACAGTAACAGTGTCGATGATTTTAACGGTGATAATGATGGGTAATGTTAATTATTTGACGATGACATGTTTGCATCTTTATTCACATGGAATGATCAGTCTTATACCATCAGTATATTATGTGATGACTGTGTGTTTGAATGTATCATAATGACCTTTCTCTATTAATAAAGTCATATTTTTCTATTATTCCAAGACTTGTGTGTGCGTGTGTGTGTGTGTGCGTGTGGATGCCAGATCTCATTTACAATAACCATCAACCACAAATTGATTACAAATTGCATTAAAGAGCTGAATCTGTGAGCAGGAGAGACGAGTTTCTACTCCACCTTAGCACCGTCTCTTTTGCATACATGCTGTGCTGTGTAACGATGATTATGTGCAGGATGCGCTCGATGCTTAAAGTCCGTGTCACCTGTGCTTTTTCTCTGACAGTCAAGAAACCCAATGAATTCGGAGATGGGCGACTTTTCAGCGGCAGAGACCCACTAGGTGGAGGTAAGCACCTTTTTCATCAGTGTCTGTTTAGTCACATTTTGAAGTACTATACATTACTTTGTCTCTGTAGCATCAATCCACAAATATTAACAAGGTCTATTCCCTCCCCTCCTGTCACAGGTTTACAGTTCCCCGATTGGAACACACCATCCCCATCGTCCGATCCCCCGGTGACCCGTGTCTCAGAGAAGGACAACTCGTGGCTCTACACCCTGGACCCCATCCTGGTCACCATCATCGTCATGAGCTCCCTGGGTGTCCTGCTCGGGGCGGTGTGCGCCGGCCTCCTCCTGTACTGCACCTGCTCCTACAGCGGCCTGTCGTCGCGCTCCTCCACCACCTTGGAGAACTACAACTTCGAACTGTACGACGGCCTCAAGCACAAGGTCAAACTCAACCAACAGCGCTGCTGCACCGAGGCGTGAGAGAGAGGAGACGGAAAAGCGAGAGCGAGAGATACAGCCACCTTGCGAAAACCTCTCAATATTTTCTTCATTTCCTCCAGTTCACTTTAGTGTCAGTTTACTTCCTCAGTGGTGCAGATCCCTGGACGCATGGACAACAAGAAGGCCACTTTTTCTTTTTTTTTTTTTAGCTCAAACGAGAACTCGTTTCCCGTTGGGAAAACGTGGCGCTGTCCGGTGTTTGGTAGCGTTTGTGGTGAAAGAACCAATGAGAGAAAGGCAGGGGGTTACCCAGATGGATTGTTCCATTACGGTGATGTTAGGCCTCAAAAAGTAAATATCTACACATATCAATTACAGATTCCTGCTCCACCAAAAGAGAACTGTTTATAAATGCATCATAGATTTGTAAGAGGTCTAGTTTTGAAACTGGATAATGTAAGCTACACATACTGAGTCAGAACACATCGTGTTGGAAAGGTGGTAGGTTAGGAACGTGCTTAGAAAGAGTCTTTTTTGATCACGTGTGAACACAGTGGCCTAGAACTTAGCTCCTTTGTGTGGCCCGTTGACTTTTCTTTTTGTTTTGTTTTGTTCCGTCGTAGACTCTGCTACCTATCAGCCTCCGTTATCCCCTTAGTTCCTGACAGTCTGTGGTATTTTTAGTCATCGACGCCCCCCCCCCTCCCCTCCCAGTCTGTCTTTCAGCTCGATCACTCTCTTTCTGTTTAATGTTTTCGTTCTGTGATGGCGGATAAGTAGAAAAAAAAAACGAAAGAAATGTATGTGTGTAGAGGCGGGGGGGTGGGGAGGGGAGGGGGGGATTTTTAACACATTCTTTTAAATGACAGAGAGACGTTATTGTTAGAGTTAGTTGTCGGAGACTGTTGTTTGCTGGTTCCTGTCAAAGAGAAGGTCATGTTTACATTGTGGTTAATGGTAAAAGGTCAAGGAGCTTTGGTCGGTGCAACCTATGGATTGCTGGGAAGAGCAGAGACTGAGAACCACTGGAGAAAGAGGGAGAAACAAAGAGTGAGTGAGAGAGACTATGACTGACAGAGCACTAAAATCCCCTCCCTCCCTCCCTCTCCCTCTCTCTCTCACACAGGGGTAATGTTCTCTCTGTGCTTTCGCAAGGACAAAAAAACAAATGGGATCAAAAACAAATGCACAGCCAGAAACTGCTTTCTCAATCGACTGACTGACTGACTGACTGACTGTGTGCCCGGACACACTACAAGCCTTAAAAGCAAACTGTTTGCAGAAAAAGTTGAAAAAGGAACGTTGAGGCAACACCAGGACGAGAGAGGAGCTATCTGTCTCTGTCTCTCTCTCTTTACATGTGGACCTCAAAAGCCATGATTTAAAGGACCTACTCCCTCCCACCCCCAACACACACATGCACACACATCACACACACCCCCCCCCCACACAAATCAACCTGCTGGCTAACTGCGACCTGTTTTCTGAAGTTTGTGTTTTTTATTTGTTTTTTTCATTTTTTTAAAAAAATCTTATTTTAATGTCGGCTCTCGCACAGCAAGGCGGGCGTTCTTCGGGGCGGTTCTGAACCAATCAGAAAAGAGTCTTGTCTTGCACGATGTGAATGGACTCATAAGCCATGAGAAGGCGAGGGTGAGAGACCCTCCCATGCACATGCACACACACACACACACACACACACACACACACACACACATTACTTCAATTGTATATACAGATGTATATACAGGCCGTGAATACACACCCGCCCTCTCTCTCTCAGAAACACATGAAACTTTGGACACACACACACACACACACACACACACACACACACACACACACACACGAGAGGCAAAAATGAAGGGAATAATGGCTGCTGCTGAGAGGTATATATTTGAGACCGTGAAGTACATAAATGGCGTGCATTCACTGCACACACACACATACATAAGCTCAACATTTCATCCCATGTTCCCTCAAAATGTGTACACACACACACATACACACACACACACACACACACACACACACGAGCCGTCCCTCTCCTCTGAGGCCCGCATCTCTGGACCCCACTGACTCTCTTCAAAGTGCCTTGGAGCCTCGGGGATCCAGCTTGCCTTTGGAGCCGGTATCAGATACAGTAAATTTGACAGTGACAGTCACAGCGCCCCCTTCAGCCCGGGAGGACCAAAACATGTAAAAGGACAGGACCCCCCCAAACCCCCCACCCCCCCCACCCCTTTCGCACTGCTCGGACTGCTGTTGTTGTTGTTTTAAAGGGGTCTTTGTACAGAAAAGCTCTTTTTATGATTGTTATTATAATTATTGTTATGATTATTTAATAAAGGATTTATACCATACTGTGGAAAGAGCTGGTCAAGACTTTTTTTTTTTTTTTTTTTTTTTACTGTGATACATTTATGAAATTGGTGTAAAAGAACATGGAGGTTTGACTGACGCAGTGTTTTCTTAGCATCACTCACATTCCTGCGATACTTGTCAACACAACTAAATACTTCCCGTCCATTTCTCCGCAAACTCCTTCAGAGACTTGGGAGAGCAAACTTTCACTTTTAATTGCAAAAAGAATACACACAGGAACCCATGCTCTCTTTCCCTCTCTCTCCTCTCTCTCTCTCTCTCTCTCTCTCTCTCTCTGTCAGTCACATACACACATACATAATGCTGCGTTGTCAGCCCGCTACACTTGGCCTCTAATCTCCCCATGATGTCCCATTAGTCTGGACCTCTGGTGGCCCTCATTTAGGAGCTCCAACATCAAAGCTTTGAAGTGCCCGGCGTCTTAGCCACACACACACACACACACACACACCAGACTCATACAGTACACATGCAATTACCGCGCCTCTCTTTTATACAGCTTGCTGAGTTTCCCACACACGGTTCCATTTATCCACACAAGCTTTCTTCACCTTAATGCAAACCCTGTTAGCAAATACAGCACAGAGTTTCAGATCCAGAACGCGATATCTTTTACTCTTGTGTACGGCTGCAGTACGGCAGCCAAAGAGGTCCAAATATTTGGACTTATGGTGTGTGTTACTGTCATGATTTGAAATGTGTTTTTCTTTTTTTTTCTTACTGAAATAATCATCACAGCATGTTAATTATAGCAATGTTTAACACAAGTTTGATTTATACGAAACGGAGGCTGTAGCTCAGGTACGACATTTACGGGCCGCACAAAGCAGGAAGACACGTGTTGTTGCTGCACGCCGGAGGTGGCAATGGCTGTTAGCGCGCTCCGGTCCGTGACATAGCGGGCCAATTACCGTCTCTGTAAAAAACACAGACAATCCCCAGTCCGCTGGAGGAGTGCGATGCCATCTGCTCGCAGGTTTGATTGATCCCGGCAGAACAGTCACGACCACATCACACGAATGAACGCCGACAGGAAATTACCAAAGGAGCCAGATTGTCATTGTTCCATACCGCCTCTTGTTTTCACAGCCAGATTATTCTTAATTTTTTTTTTTTTGTTGGTTTTTTTTTCTCCCTGCGAGTGTGTGTGTTACCCAAATGTTGTTTTTCTAGGTTTTTATCAGTCTGTAACGGCACACCGCAGGGGCCCTTTTCCTTTAGCCGTCAGATCAGAGAGTACTTTTGCCTCTGAAGCCGAGGCGGCCTTCAAAGAAAAAGCTCTGGCGCCCTGTAAGTCGATAGGCCAGATTGCGGAGGGAGCCCATTTGAGGGTCGCGCTACAGGAAGTGACTGAAACACACAGCTAATTAATCTGGGGATTATGTAATCAAGATGGAAGAGAGGACAAACCGGCAGCACATTAGTCATCACAGTTAGGGAGGAAAGTTTGTTTGGTTTTCAGAGTTAATCACTTAGTATTTCCTTTATATTATTGCATAGAGGCTTCTCACAGTGACCCAGCAAGGAGAGGCCTGCCTGGATCAAAGAACATCGGTTTTTAATGGTTGTTAAAGCCTTGACTAAACCAGCTTGTGGTATAGTCATACAGAATATTAATAAAAGAATTCTGCCTTCCCTTGAGAAATTTCCAAAATCCTAAATTCAAAATTCAAAATCCTCCTCCCTGCTCCTTCAGTGAGTCTGAAGAAGAGAACCACCTGGAGACTAAACCTTACATCTCTTTCAACAGCTTCCAAAGTGCTGTCACAAACTGCAGCAGCGCTGCGTACGTACATGCACACGCCGAGGCTGACAGCATGCTTACATTTTTAGATATGTTTCATGTACACACACACACGCGCACACACACATGCACGCACGCACGCACGCACGCACGCATGCACCCACATCCCAGTGGCCTTCCTGGGAAGGGGGCCCAGATAATCTTGTCGGGCCTGCCAGCGGTTCAAAGCACCTATATGGGTCAGAGTGGGGAGGGTGTGTGTGTGCATGTGTGTGTGTGTGTGTGTGTGTGTGTGGTGTGTGTGTGTGTGTGTGTGTGTGTGTGTGTGTGTGTGTGTGTGTGTGTGTGAGCGTGTGTGTGGAGGCTGGAGGATGGAAAGGGACGTTGTGGCAACTTGCCTGCCAATGACGGCAGACCCAATGACAACAAATGCCAAAGTCTTGTATAAACACCAGGCAGACCATCACTTTCCTTCCTCTGTGACATTATCAGCCCCCACCCACCAGAGGATACTGCCTCTGAAAACAAATACATGGAGGAAATGATTGGAATGAGAAAAACCTCTATTCAGAGCTCCAAACTAGGCCAGCCTTCTTGTCATTGTGAAGCAGCACAGAGGAAATTAAGTTGATAAAAAAGATACTGATGACCAGGGACTGGTCTGGCTTTAGTTTTGTTTTTGCTAGACTGAAGCTGACGCCTCATGTTGGGTTTTTTTCTTTCTCAGCAGCAATGTTTGGGTGCAGAGCGGTGGATTTGATTTCCCAGAAGCATCTTCGCTCTGTTATTTTCTCCATCAACAGATCTGAGGCCATTATAGCAAAGGAAAAAAGACTTTTCTTCATAATGGAACTTTTGTGGTGGCCGCGCCACATGACGAGAGGTCCTATGTGGCGGGCCACCTGTTCGCTCCACTGGAGGCTGCTGTGTTTACAGCCACCGTTGCCCTATATAGCCCGGGAAACTTGTTATCAGGCGTGGCGGGAAGCCTGCCTCCGGTGGGTCCCAGCCATCTGTCTGGAGTGTCTGTGGCTGGAGGTGTCGCGGTTCAAGTGCTTGACATCAGAGGCCGACGAAATTATCGGAGAAATTCTTTATTGCAACAGTTGTATTGTTTGGATAACGGCTTCAGATTAAAGCAGCACCTCTCGCAGCTTTTTGTAAGACGACCTTTAAGGAGTTTGTATCTCTCCATTAGTCTGACTTGAATATTTCATTAAATGGAGTCATACGTTTGCCCAAGGAAATCTTTATATCACTGATACTATATTCAATTAGAGAAATGTTCTATTTCGGTATTTGGGTCAATGTTACGATCGATTTAAGAGAGAAGTTATAGGAATATTTTCATTAGTTTGAACGACTACTTCCTGGTTGTAATGTGTGTTTTCTACCATTTTTGGGGTCACATCGCATTGCATGCTGGGATTTAGCAATTTCCCATTCCCTTCCATACGAATAAACCTCCCTCATAATATTTCCCCATTTGAATAAGATCAACTCTTAAACACTCAACAGCAATTACGTTTTTAAAGTTGTTTTCGCAGGGAGCTGTGATCGACGTGCACGTGCTCTAAAAATGACGGAATAACTGAGGAAAAGTTTTCAAAAAGCCAGAGTGTAAAAACAGATCACATAAGTTCTGTGAAAACCTTAATCAGTGTAAACTCTTGAACCTGAGAGAAAAAAACAAACACAAAAAAAACAGATAAAAATGTATCTGTCGATCACCAGTTAAGCAAAGGAAAGCTGTTGGAGCAATCACACCTGACAGGTTGTCAGGATTTTTTGAATGTTCTTGGACAAAACATCTTAAATCTGTAATAATCTGTTCGATGCTGGCGCCGTTAGACAATTCTTTACTCCAAATCTGTCAAGTGATTTCAACGGGGCTGAGGTCCCTAGCCTGTTATTATTTGTAACAAGGGTGTCGATAATAGAATGAAAAAACAAAGTTGTATTTCACGAAAAGTGGTAATCAATTAACAATGACAAAAGCATGAGGCTTTCAAGAATGCAGCTGGGGGCAGATTTCAGAAACAAGCAAAAAAAATAAACAGCTGTGCTCATCATGATTCACTCGTGCTGTCGTTAAAGGAGGGAAGAAAGACAGAAAATGAGAAATAGAAAATCATCCGAGTGCCTGGGTCTGCGGTGCGAGGCTGGCACCTCGGTTTAGTTTGTGGAGTAATTGAAATGGCCTTCTCATAACTTTCTCTTCAAATTAGGGCTCTTTCATTATGTATTCCATTGAGGCGATAATCAAATTCAATTGCACTTTGAGACCCATCTGTTCCAAAATAATTGACGATTCTACCCTTCAAAAAAAAAAAAAACAACAACTTCCCTCATCTCCTCGGCTCTGCACATAAATCTCCTCATCTGAATCAAATTAGCTCCACAAGTAACGTATGTTTACAAAGCGGCTTTGTAGGAACACCCGCCACATTTCCTCTTTGAAGAAGTTGGACAGTGCAGTTTGATGTTGGCAGAAAGGCAGTAGCAAATGAAAAGGTAAAATGAAAAAGCATGGAAGGTTTTTTTTTTCCTCTTAAAAGGCTTCAAATTGGTGCTATTTGCCCTTAAGTGACATTACAGATATATAAAAAAAAAAAAATGTCTGTAATCATACATTTAGACCTGTCATAGTTACATTTGAACTGCAAAAAAAAAAATTTTAAAAATACTCATTTATTTTCTTTATACACAATGCTGATTTCCATTATGGCATGAAATTGCAGTCGTCACTCAGTGAGAGTCTTGTTGTGCCGCTTTTTTTTTTCCTTCTTTTGACTCTGTTTTCATGATTTGATCATAAGCAGTGTAAGCTGTGAGGAAAAAGGGATGTGGCAGAGGAAGATTATGTGCCAGTGAGGCCAGTGAGGATGAGAAGCCTCAAGAGGAGAGCTCTCTGTGTTTGGTTAATGTGGGATGGAGCTCTGTGCTCTGTGTATATCCTAAGTCCTCTGAGTGGGTTGCTGTTGATGGTATGGGTTATATTTTATGCCTTGTAGGAGGTAGAAATAGTGTGTGTGCATGTGCGTGTTTGTGTGTGCGTGTGTGTGCAACTGTAATGTGGCGACATCCTTCTCCCTGTGATAGTTCTGTACCGCGACGCTCTGAGAAACTGCACCCAGGAGAAAGCGGATTTACAGCCTCATTCAGCTGTGCTGAGCTCCAGTTAAACATCATTCAAACCGCCAACTTAGCAATCCCTCTCTCTTTTTCTTTATCTTACCCCACACACACACACACACACACACACACACACACACACACACACACACAGACAACCTTCTTCATAATAACACACACACACACGCACTGGCACACACTCAGGCTCTTGCCGAACAATGTCATGGAGGTAGATTCATGGGAAAATTGCAGAAGGTGTTTTAGAGATTTATCTCTGTGCATTCCTCTCATTTTTGTGCGGTATTGTTTTTCACCTGAATTATTATATCGCAGGGGTGAATCTCACCGTTGCATTGGCCTTGAAGCTACCGTGCTCCCACAAGTCCTTGCACCCAGAAATATTCATACAGTGATTTAGAGAGAGGGAGAAGGCAGGTTAAAAGTAGAAAATAAACTGTATACAAATGTAAAACAATCGTTCTGTATATAGCCAGAGAGAGGAGGGAGGAAAGGGGCCTGCTCAATTTCCTTATCAGTCGCTCTCAAGCTACAGTTTGGGCCCTTGGAGACATAACAGCATCAGACCACTGGGACACAAGCATGGAGGCAAGTGAACACATCGTCGTAGAATAAGCAAGCTATACAAAAGCCCTTCCTCCCATGACCAAGGCCACACACAAAGAGCGCCGCAGTTTCCATATATACACGAGGAAAGAACAACAAACAAGAGGCCGAATCCACTGACAAAATACTGCTGTAAAATATCAAATCAATATCCCGTCTTTATTTTTGCAACTGTTTGGACTCGGCGTCATCGAGGGATTATTTGTTACAGTATTAACCCTCAGAGGACAGAACCAGGGGGGAGCATGCGCCACCTGCCCTCTCCTCCGAACGCACCTGTGGTGGGAAAACAACAGGAGGAGGAGGCGGGCGGGTGGGTGGGGTTGGTGCAGGCAGGATGAGTGTGTGAAATGACAACAATGTGTGTATTTGTATTTGTATGGATGGTCCTGTTTGTGCACTTGCTTTACATTATCTGGTTTAGTTCTCATGTGTCCTCCCAACCAGGATGCTTTGCTTTTTTATTTATCTATTTATTTTTTTGGCTAGAGGCCTGTCTCCTTCACCTTTAGTTGTTATGGAAACAAGGGTGGCTGCAGGAACGGCATCAGCATGGGTGTTGTATGTTAGCCCCAGAGAGCATGGCATGCTAAACAGAGTAAGTTCAGCAGGTCAAACCACACTATGTGCCACTCTCACCGCACCTCGCCAAGAATGAGTGGTTTGCCTCTCAGATTCATATAGAAGTGAAAATACAAAAGGGTTTTTGCAAATTATGCGCATATAAATTCACTTCCTCTCTGCCTTTCACCTGTATTTTCCAGCCATTTGTGTCCAAAATATGATTTTTTTTTCTTTTTTTTTTCAACTTGATATTTTCCCTGCAAACGACTTGGAGAGAATGTGAGCCTTCCTGCTGCACAGTCCTGTCTCCTGCTGAGTTTTGACTGGTGGCACTGTCAAAAATGTTTCCATTAAAAAACAGTTACCGTAACTCATGAATATGAAATGATATATTCCGTGTGTGCAGGCACAGTATATATACGCCTGCGTTACTGTGTTTCCCTCCTTTCTACCTATCAGCCTAGTTGCATGACAACATCTGGTGTTAGAAGGGGAGCCTTTGACACAAAACACACACACACACACACACACACACACACACACACCACCACTGGCATTGCAAAGTGTCTGAGAGCATCAGTTCTTCATCAGCGAGAAGATGCTTCCAGTATTCCCACGACCCCCAGCCAAATAAATAACCCACCCCCGCTTGACACCAGTGAGAGTCCTTGTCTCCAGATGCTCTGGCTGCCTCACATCTACCCGTAAGGCCTCTTCCCCCCCCACACACCCCACATCCCCACCCCCTCCTTCCATAACCACACTACAGCCCGGAGGAGAGCAACGCTACCTGCATACAATCAGCACATGCATATACTGTACACACACACACACACACACACACACACACACACACACACAGACATGATGGATGGCCGTCCCCTCTCAGTAATGCACAATAGTATTATCCTTCACCCTCCAGCCCAGAGGAAAGAGATGCTCCTTTAAAATTGACACCGTGCTCCCCGGCAGAGTCTGTGTGGAAGCCATGTGGAAGTCAGAGGCTGTGGAGCCACCCATGCAGGAAGGTGCCCCCTCCTCTTCTTAATCTGTCTTAGGTGGGAGATCATTCAGGGGAAGCGCTTCCATTTCAGTTAATACTCCTCGCTTCATACTCCATTATTCAAAGTTGTGAAGAATAAATCACACTAAGTGTGCCTTTACGTCTCATGGAGAGGTTTTGCACGTGCTGGGAAAACTCTGTTACTGTGAATGCTGATGATGTGAACGTGTTTACCAGGATCTAAACCAGGATCCTGGGTGAGACGGATTTAGAAGAATTTTTATATATATATAACTTCACCGTGTTTTCATGCATATGCATATTTGAATCAGCATTCAGCATCATGTTAGGCCCTATCTGTATGTGTGTGTGTGTGTGTGTGTGTGTGTGTGTGTGTGTGTGTGTGTGTGTGTGTGTGTGTGTGTGTGTGTGTGTGTGTGTGTGTGTGACACCTGATAAAGCTACAACAGGCCCCTCCTACACAGTGATTGACCAATAGTGTTCAGGTGATTATACAGTCACAATCACATCACCCCAGAAAGAGGACATCATCAGGTGGTTTCTGGTAAGGTAGTGATAATTAACACAACTTTTAAACCTGATGGATGTTTTTTTTTTTTGTTTTGTTTGGTTAAGGAGGGCAGTTGTTGGTTTTGAGCCACCGTTGTAGCTTTTGAAATTTAAGTGAAAAGCTTGTGCTTTTGAGCCCTTGTTCTGATCTTTTTCAGCTCCTTTTGTGGATGATTTAGTGGCTGGTAATCCACCGAGTCGTTTAGAAGACATGTTTTACGTGCCACGTGTATTGTTTACTGCCGTCCGTGGTTACTCAGCTTTGAGTTTTTTGGTAGCTGCAGTGCCACTTTGTTCAGCAGAGGTCGGTAGAATATCCCAAAAGCTCTACTCAGGTATGAATACTGTCACTTTATGTAACACACAGTCAAGTGGAAGTAAAACTAGAATGACTAGGATTATGAAAATATCTACTGAAAGAACCTTACAACCTCGTTTGATTCTTTGATTCGTTGCTACCTATTTACATGAGCAAAAAGTTTCTAAGCAGTGTTTACACCTTCAGAGGATTTTAATTTACCTTTCACTGTTAAAACATGAGACAAAATCTTCATGATATGATTTATTTTCAGACAAGAAAATAAAACGATCAAATAAGTCATAAACGAAAGACAAGAAATGGTCAAGTGAACCTCATATATGAGAAACGAGAAATAAAATGATTGAGTGAAATATATATACATCTTCTCTGAAGTGACTGAAATTTCACAATCAATGTCACATACAGAGAAGGAAAGTAAATACAGGATATATCTTCCCTGCAAGGTCAACTTGTATAGGACCTGGAGGCAGTGGAACCTCCTGAGGCAGTTGATGCTTTTGATCATCATGGTCATGCAGAGAAGGAAACCCAGTGTGGCAGTGGAATATCAGCCAGATGACCCAGGGGCATCAAATCTGGTACCTTGTCATCAATCGGAGTAAAAAAGCGAGGCAAATCAGGGTACGTCTTCTCATTTAAGTGATGTTCAGCATCAGCAGGTGGAGGACTTGGAGGTAGTGGAACATCACACGCTGTTACACTGAGAGGCCGGGACATCACACAGGCCACTTCATCATCCAGAGAAGGAAACCCGATGTCTGTCAAATCAGGGTACTCCCCTTCAGCGTCCAACACAACATCAACAGGTGGCGGAGTTGGAGGCAGTGGAATATCAGCCAGCTGACCTAGGGGCATCAAATCTGGTATTTTGTCATCAACCGGAGTGAAATAGCAAGACAAGTCATGGTACATCTTCTCATTTAAGTGGTGATGTGCAGCATCAGCAGGTGGAGGACTTGGAGGCAGTGAGACGTCGCATGGCGTCACGCTGAGAGGCCGGGACATCAAACAGGCCACTTCATAATCCGGAGGAGGAAACCCAGTGTCTCTCAAATCCAGGAACTTCTTCTCCTGAAAGTCTCCCTTGCCCAACAAAGCGTCAGCGGACATCAGCACGGGTGTTGGAGTGGCGGCCTCTTGAACGCTGCACACACAGTAGTTGATTCAGGCATCATGCAATGCAAACAAAATAACAAAGGACTTATTATTAGATGCTTTTTTTATGCAATTGAAATAAAATATAATAATGTTGAGTGCTGATTATATTTTAACTTGTATTTGAAGCTATTTGCAGGACTCACCTGTCACTTTTGTCATCAGAAGCTGCAAAACAGTTTATACCGACCAAGGCTCTCTGGATGGGCTCTGGATTTACAAGCTCTATAAGACTGTTAGCCTATGAGAAGATGATAGATTTGTTAGTTCATTTGTTCATTAAGAGCATTGTCAAGTACATCATTTAAAAAAATAAATAAACTGAGATGGAGAAAATAGTAACTTACCACACTCTGGGCCGTTTTTAGGCAGTAGTCCGACCAACTGAGCATGATGGATTTGGTTTGACAGTCTGTATAATATTAGAGAAGGTGTTGTCAGAAAAGTAACAGTTTTAAACTATAAATTCAAACTATAATGTTAAAAACAATGATTTACACATATACAGTGCAAATGAAATGCCTTGTACATATCAGATGTTAGTTAAGCTGTTGCAAAAGCCTCACGTCTTGTAATGAAATATCCGTAAGGCCTTACCCTGTCAACTTTTATGTGTCCGCTGTTTCCTCGCAGCGATGCCTCTCATATACTTCACAAAATACTTTCACGACAACAAATACTGGGTTTTTGTGCAACGATCCTAAGATGTGAATGCAAGAGCACCAATGTATTTGTGTGTCTTCAGGCTGCGGTATTGGAATGACCCCTGTGACCTCACCTACTGTAACAATGGAGGAACTTCCAGAATGCGTTGGTGTTCTATTTTCAAGACGTTTTTTTCAGTTTTCATGTGGAAGTTTGTGTGGTTTTATCCAATAAAATGACCCTTAATTAATTATTCCCTTGGTGTAAATATAAAACAGCTCTCTATGGTGGGGCTGACTCCATGTTCTTTAGGTCATATCCAACAAGCGATGCAGTTTACTAGTTACTGCAGACCCGTGATGTCCAGCAGCAGCCATGCTCATAATAAAGCCGCTGCAGTTCACTCTATAGGGTTGTGGATTTTTGCAGAAGTTGCATTAAAGTATCTCAAGGTCAAACGCATCAACCTCACCAAAGCTGTGGAGACTGGACCGTGTCACAATACAGTCTTAATTGAATTAAAACTTTTTTAGCTTAGTGCTCATTTTTAAGTGGCTTCAATTTATGAAGTGGCTTTTGGTGCATTATTTTTAAACTGCCTTGAACATTTGTGGCAAGACGATTAAATAATGACGAGACTATTTTGTCCACGGGTTTTCAGAAAGCATCTCTTCTTGTTGGAGTTGTGTGCATGAGAAAGGTGTTATGGTTTTCCTGTCTGTAAAGCACAAACTTTGTGTGGATAGTATGGATGTACTATAGTCTCTGGTGCAGCACGGCAGCCACCTTGAAATACTTCCTTTCAAGTTCATATTTCATTCTGCTGTTTATTGTAAAGTCTCGTGCAGTAGCGCACTGCTGCCTGCACGTCTGAGGAATACACAATAACCCTCTTTTATTCATTGATGAACTGTTAATCTGCATCTTCCAGCGAGGGCTGCCTCTAGTGGTCAAAGCAGAGTATTGTAGGATATCTATATTTATATTTACTGTTCAGGGTGTGTGTGTTTCCATGTGTCATGTGCAGAAGAAAGGTGCTGCTAGTTTTCCTGTCCAGCGTGTAGATAGGTCAGTTTGTGGCTCTGCGTATTCTCGAAAATTAGCCCACGCTGCTTCTGTATCTGTGACAGATTCACCCACACACTGACGACAGTGGACAGTCAATCTGGTTTCTCTATCCTGTGCTTCTAAGCCCTGCTTTCCCCTTTGCCTCTCTATCTTTCTACATAGAGGACTGCGGCGAGGGTGCAGTTCAGCAGCAGTGGAGGGAACCCCTTTGTGTTTGTCAAGAGCGGTTTGACAGCAGATCTTATCCCCTGCGCTGTTCTGCTCTTCACAGCAGGAAAAAGTGGCTGAACTGCTCTCAGTGGGCCGCCAGGGTCAGACAGTACAAGTTCAAACTCAGAGATACAATGTCAAGCTCAGTAGGCCAAGTGGATAGTCTTTCCAAGTGGAAAGCTTTTTTGGAACATCTCATGAGCTGCAGATCGTCCACCCTGTGTGCTGAGAAGCTAGTCACCTGTTTAAAGGCCTTCATGAAGTATCAAAAATAACAGCATCTGACTCTTCATTATCCCCTCACATAAAAAAATCTGAGTGAACTCAGCACAAAAACTGTAGGTGGTCCATTCACTCAAGTACCACAATGATGAAACAGGTTGAAAACCATGAGTGTGTGGGTCAGTGAGAGAGTCTAGACCAGATGTCTAAAACACAAACTTGGCGCATAATTTCCTACAGGAAATTCTGTATGATTTTTAACCGTGGGTTGTCTCCGGCAGATAAGCTCGTCTCTTTAAAAAACAGACAATAGTGGAGAGGGTGAAGCTGTGTGCATGAATACATATGTCAAAATCATTCGACATATGCCTGAATGTAATGTCGGATCATTCTTTCACATATCTATATAACGCAAGAGCAGCCTTTATTTATCCTAACTGAAAAATATGATTCAACGTTGAATCCCATGTTGCATTCTGGACGTGAATGTCCTTCTGAAAATGAGGATTATTAGTCTCTATATTTGGATGGAAAATGGAAGCTAACGGAAATTTGCTCAACAGCACTGCAGCAAAGGTAGATGCTTGCCAGCCTATATTCTCTATAGAACTGCCTTGGTTCCCATTCTACCACACAATAAATCATGGGTGATTTGTGAGTATTAAAGGTAGCAAAGGTCATCTGCCAGTGAGCTTGTGGTAAGAACTGAATTCACAAAGCCCAATCCTTCAATGAATGCTACATTCAACAGAACCGAAAGCTTTATTGATCGCCCTTAGTACTAATGAGATTGGACGTACCTTTCCTAATACCACCAATATTCTTTTCTCACTAAATCAACGGATTAGATTGGCATACACATCCGTCTTATCCCCGCCTGTTCCCGTCCATATGTGTCAGGCAGCTTCAACTGAACAAAGAACCATAAAGGAGAAAGGGGAGAAAAGGTGGATTGAATACATGAAAAGACACACCTTACGAACTTAAAGGGCTCCAACTGAGTCTGTATGCTGAGGTAGACGCCCACAAAAGGGGAGAGAGATGAGGGTTGTGATGGACAGGCCATCACATCCACGGGAGGGGGGGGACAAAAGAGCGGGGTGACAAGCAGCCGATGGACAGACGGTCCATTTCCACTCGCACAAAAGAACCAGGGAGATGAAGCAGATTAGCAGCTCTTTATGCCCATTGTGAAGCCTCTAAATGATAAGATTTACCCCTTTTTCCCATCTCAGCCTGTGTCCTGTGTGTGTGTGTGTGTGTGTGTGTGTGTGTGTGTGTGTGTGTGTGTGTGTGTGTGTGTGTGTGTGTATGTGTGTGTGTCTGTAAGCTCACACAAGAGATCACAAGCTCTTTCGCTCTGGCTTATTCTCTGTTTCTTTCACACACTCCATCAGGATGTACTTCCCCCTTTTTTTCTCCTCTCACACAGGTACATATACACACATACACTTCTCCTGAAGAGTCTTTTCTTTATCCTTATAGGAAGGACAGATGCGACAGCTGGCTTTTGAGTCACTTCCCTTGCTTCAACTAAACCCTGAATTTACAGTTTGATGGGAAAAGCTCTAAACTTAACCCCCCCCCCCCCATCACTGAAAGATGATGTTCTTTATATGTCGCTTTGATTTGAAAATGAGTCTTTTCGGTGGATGAGGCACACAGGGGTTTTGTTGCTATAATATCATTAATCACTCATTCACTGGCCTTAATATAGGAGTAAAATGATACCCTGTTAGCAGTTAATAACATGTCACGCATTGTAATTATGTTCCATCTCTTGGAGTATTTTTTCCTCGCCACTTGTGTTTATGGTCGTGGGGTTTTATGAACTATTGTTCATACCTGAGCCTGTTGTTTCCTCTTATCATACCTTCGTATTTAGTGCCATCTACTGACCATCTTGTGACATTGCAGGTTCGCACGGCTCAAAAATTGATCAGCGTTCATACAATCCATAACACAACATGTCCAATTGTTATGAAATTAGACGTATGTCATTCATAGATATAACAGTGCAGATGTATGGTTAATGATGTACATGTAATTTAAAGTGAAAATGAGAGACAGTTTTAATCCTTACATTTTACTGGTAATAGTTATTGTTCTTTTACGTAAAACTATGAACTTTTAGCTGTAATGCCGTATTTTTATACTGCATCATTGCTACTTTATCTTAAGTAAAATCTCTTAATACTTTTTTCCACCACTGTTAATTTCCTCTTTATTTTTAGGTCTACCCGGCTTATTAATGGCCTGTATCCATGTTGCTCTTTCCTGCCTGCTAAAATCGATTTCTCTGTGATCCTCTAGAGGGCGCTGACGTTCAGGCCGTGTAGTCAAACGCTGTTGTGTAAATCGTCGATTGCCGAGTCATGGATTAGCTGTTGTTTAACACACGCGCTACAAGGACAACCTCTTCAGCAGCATGACTACAGACACCTAACTGTGTATGCCTTTCACTCTCAGCTGTCTGCCACGTTAGAAACTGTTGTTAAAGCTGTTTATAGCCGGCTAAGCTATTCAACAGTTAGTAGCTCGTAGCGGACTTGCTAGCTTCTCTGGAGTAGCCTCTGTTATTGACTTCAAGTACGTGTGAAGTTGACAACAATAGCCCGGTAAATACGGTAATGTTACAACTAACAACAGCGTGTTACTTCATGTCTATCTATATATATATTTCCTTTGCTTGTTGTGCATTTGGCCTGTCAATGTGCATGGTATTGGAGTGGGTATACTAACAGTTTACACTTAAATTGTCATTCGTATGAAGTGTTTTTGCCCACCATATTTGGCAAACATTCCGGTAATGGTTGGTAAATGGGTTGTGTGGTGGTGATTTATAACCAGCAGCAAAAGCAGGTGCAATAGTGAACCATGACTCAGCTACTAAATGTCAGTGAAGTCACAGCCAAATATAACAGAGCCAAGCAGACAGCCAAGTGTGTGTTGGATCTAAAAGAGAGGGACTCTTGCTTTGTTTGGAGGATATTTTAGTTATAAGGTTAGTAGTTATAAGGCTCTATTTTATTTTGTAGCATGTTTCCTGAGTTCTGGAGGTTTAAGCTGTTTAGTCTTTGCACTTAATCAGTGGTTGTTTCACATCTCTAATGAAATCATTTGTCTCTCCCCAGCTCCAGCCATGGTGTTTATGCAGAGCTACTGCGAAGCCAATGCCTCCATCTCCCACACCTGGGTGGATGAAGGTATCTCCCCCTGCTTCTACTTCACGCTGGTCCCCACCATCCTGCTCACCATCGCCTTCTTCCTCGGCACCATCCACTGCATATTCTACCAGAAATATGGCACAGCAATGGAACCCAAGTTCATCCCACGCACCCGCCTCTATGGTTTCCAGCAGGCTGTCTCCATCCTTCTCCTCCTCCAGTTTTTGAGTGGGACAGTGTGGCGGGCTGCCAGCGGAGGAGAGCTCCCAGGCTATGTGCTGCTGTATGGCTGCTTCTCTGTGCTGGCCTGGGCCTGGGCTATAGCACTGCTCAGGGTGGAGAGACGCAGGGTCCTGGTGATGGACCGGTCAAGGGGGCACAGCGCGGTCCTCCTGCTCTTCTGGGCCTTGGCTTTCTCAGCTGAGAACTTAGCCTTCATATCCTGGTACAGTCCTCACTGGTGGTGGGCGCTGGAGAACAATCAACAGCAGGTAAGAGAAGATTCATTTTTTTCAGCCTTCGATTTTAAAATAGAAAAAGACAGACTCGACAGTGCTTGGCGTGATGTTTTAACACTATTTCCAGGCTGAGCCACTGTTGTCTATACTAGCATGCAGCTTGTGAATGGCAGTTTATCTCCATTCCTATCTATTCAAGATTTTGTATTTAGGATTTTCTATCTATTCATAAGCTTTATTAACTTAGTTTCTCTAATGTTAATCCAAGAATGCACTGATAGTGTATGTTCTTATTCTGCATAGTGATAAAACTCTTTTCACAGTTAGTATTTTATAATCTCAGTGATATGTGTTTTAGTAGTCCAACGGGCCAAAGGTTAGTTATTTTTCAAAGATCTGCATGTCTTATGAGTCACTCTGCTCAAAGCTATGCAGCCATTCGTGTTTCAGGTGTAACAAAGTATCCACCCTGCTAACGAGGCGAGAAAGCTTGCATGTCAAAAGTGCAAAACACCAGTAGAGCATAAGACTAAAGCCTTTTTTGCTGAGTCATTTCCAGGTCTTACTCTCAGATCCCTAGTGCTACACTGTTAACCAATCAAATCATAAGACAAAATGTAGCCCCTCCCACAATGAGTCAGTTGCAGGAGCTTCAACTTTGTTTGTATAACTGAGCATGACTTGACATTTATTCACTCTTGACTTTTAAAGAGTTCTTATTATTATTTTATCTGCCCTTCACTTAAAATGTTGTTTGTAATATGCAGTGGTACTCTTCAGATTTCCACCCCCTTTTTAAGAGCAACCTAAAATAAATATTAGTATAATTGATAACAGTAACTTGTATGATAACACAGCGATGTTAGTTACTCAGAGGCTGTCCTTTTATTGTAAAGGACACATCTAGTGCAGCTATCAAGTTATTCATTTTCTCATGCATGACTGTTTTACAGCCATTAAATTGTGCGATGTGGTGTCCATATTGATCTGTTTTAAATTGTCTATGAACCCCTCAGGTGCAGTTTGCCCTGTGGCTAATGCGCTACATTGGCACCGGGCTGCTCTTCTTCATTGGTCTCAAAGCCCCGGGGTTGCCACGGAGACCGTACATGCTATTGATAAATGAAGATGAGCGGGATGTAGAGAACAGTGGACAGGTAGTGATGTACAACTCACAACATTAAAACCTGGGACACCCTGTATTCTGCTGTTATACACTATCCGGTGCTGTGTTAGGTACTTAATGTGTTTCTCTATCTCAGAGTCTTTTGGGCAGAACACAGGACAACCAATCTACCTGGCAGGGTTTCAGAAAGAAGGTGCGTCTGCTTGTTCCCTACATGTGGCCCCGAGGAAACATCTTCCTCCAGCTGCTGGTCGTCTTCTGTTTAGGGCTGCTGGGAGTCGAGAGGGCTATTAATGTCTTTGTACCCATTTACTACAAGAATATTGGTGAGTCACATATCTTTTTATTTTGCCCTGTAGAGTCAAATGTTCAAATGTTTTATTTCAGAGCTGCTTCACAAGCGAAATGTCCTGTTTCTGCCTGCGCCGAGCTAATAGTGGTTTTCATTTATTCACTTTGAACCACAGGCCCGAAAAGCCTCAAGAGCGATGTAAAAACATGCCATCGAATAATGTTGAAAATACACCTAGAGGCTTGTTGACAGACTCATCAACATCACTGTTCCTCAGGACGTGTGATCCGATAAAATTGAGCCAACCTTCTCTTGATATCTCTGAGTTTCCAGAGGGCCAGAGAGAGGAATATAAAATACCTTGGTGTCAAAGAACGCCTTCAGAATTTCACTTGCCGTGTTTATTGTCTTGTTTATCTCCTTATCTTCGAGCCAAATACCTGACCTTTTTCTAATTTACCTTTTATGTCTTCATCCCTCTCTCAGTGAATGACCTGACTAATCGCAGCAGCTGGTACACTGTGGCCACTACAGTGTGTATTTATGTCCTGCTCAAGTTCCTGCAGGGCGGAGGGGCAGGTAAGACTGGACTGGATGGATAATGTAGTGACTCTGTTCTGTCACAAAAGATGTACAAAAGTGATACTGCACATTGATTCTCCGCCTCAAATCACATGTCACACGACCATAGTAGCATCCGCATCCTTGCCTCTCCCCAGGTGCCTCAGGGTTTGTCAGCAACATGCGCTCTTTCCTGTGGATCCGGGTGCAGCAGTTCACCAACCGCGTGGTCCAGGTGCGTCTGTTCGCCCACTTGCACTCCCTCTCCCTGCGCTGGCACCTGGGCCGCAAAACCGGTGACGTCCTGAGAAGCATCGACCGCGGCACCTCCTCCATTAACAGCTTGCTCAGGTAAGATGTTACAGGATGTGATGCTGGATTATCAACTGGAAATTTTAGGTATATGTAGCAGGACCACAGTTTTTCCTGGACTCAAATTTTTATTGCAATGACTCAACTGTCCCTTCTTCTTTCACAGCTACATAGTGTTCAGCATCTTCCCTACTATCGCTGATATTGTCATCTCTATCATCTACTTCATCACGTATTTCAATGCCTGGTTCGGCCTCATCATCTTCATCTGCATGGCCCTGTACCTCAGTGAGTTGCACACTTTGAACCGTAGCTGTGCCACTGATTAATGAATTTAAAAAAATACATAGCCCCAAATAAAACATGTGTATCCACCAGCTTTGACCATCATCATCACTGAGTGGAGGACCAAGTACAGGCGAGACATGAATCTGCAGGACAACAATGCCAAGTCCAAGGCTGTGGACTCCTTGTTAAACTTTGAGACGGTACGTCAAACATTTTGTTGTCCAGCTGACTTTTGGATCATGGAGACGTTTCAAAATAAATCCAAGAAACATGCTTTTTTTTTTTGTCTTTTTTATAGGTAAAATACTACAATGCAGAGAACTATGAGGTCGGCCGTTTCGAGGATACCATCTTAAAATATCAGGTATTTATTCATAACAACCAATTAAGCACAAGGTTTGGTTTAGCAGAATACTGAACACAGCCACTAGAAGAAATCCAGGATGCAGGAAATAGAATTATTTATGTCTTTTTTTATGGTTTAGTTTAAAAACAAAGAGAACAGGAAAAAGACAAATGTCAGTGGTCTGCTTCAAGCAGATCATGAAAACAGAGCATTGTTGTTCTAGGAGATTATTTTGACAGCATGTTGTCTGCATTTATACATGGAGCAGTGACTGTAGTTGTTATATATATATATATATATATATATATATATATATATATGTATCCATTATTACAATTTTTATACAGGCCTGCGTCTGATTGTTCTTGTCTCCTCCTGTTGTAGGTGTCAGAGTGGAAGACCCAGGCGTCCTTGGCTTTCCTCAACCAAACACAGAACGCCATCATCGGAACAGGCCTGCTGGCCGGCTCCCTGCTCTGTGCCTACTTTGTGACTGAAGGAAAGTTCCAGGTACTGACCACACTGACGAAACTAAACACTTTTAAGATGATGTCTTGAAATAGATAAAACTTTATTCCATGTGTTACTTCGTCCCATTGAAAAAATCCTCTTATCCTCCAAGGTCGGAGATTTTGTTCTCTTCGGTACCTACATCATCCAGCTCTACACCCCTCTCAACTGGTTTGGAACCTACTACAGGTAAGAAGAGGCATAGCAAGGATCCATCTGCCTTAATTGTCTGAATTGTATGATATTGCTTGTTCTTGTTGTTAACTGTTGACTGTATTTTTATTTTTTTTACTGCAGAATGATCCAGAATTCTTTCATTGACATGGAGAACATGTTTAAACTTTTCGAAGAAGATGAAGAGGTACACGAGAAACTGACACATCTGTGTTTACACCCCCAGTCCTGTAGTTTGATCCGCTTTTTAAAACTTTCTGTCTTCGTCTCCCTCTGCAGGTGAAAGATGAAGTGAATGCAGGGAACCTTCTCTACAAACTGGGAAAAGTGGAGTTTGAGAATGTTTACTTCAGCTACACGAATGGGTTGGTTCACATTTGCTTTAAAGGCTTTAGTAAAACTTTATGATGTGTTAAGTTCTTGAGCCGAGTTAGAGTTTTACAAGACTATGCATTTACATGTTAAACTGTTTTACAGCAAGGAGATTCTGAAGGACGTTTCCTTCACTGTCCTGCCAGGACAAACAGTTGCCCTGGTAAGTCTGAGGAGCAAATGTCAACCCTCTGCTCACTAGCCCTGCCTGTGTTTATGCTTTTTCTCCTGAGATTGCATCCTCATTGCTTTCTGTTCATCACCCCAGGTTGGACCGTCGGGGTCTGGGAAGAGCACCATCATTCGACTGCTCTTCCGTTTCTATGACATTCAGGGAGGCAGCATTAGCATCGACGGCCAGGATATATCAAAAGTGAGTGACAAGCGCAGTGTGTATGTGCTGGGGGTGAACAGAATAACATGAATAAATATTACCTGGTAGGTTCAACAACATTATGAACTGTGGCCACAATAATTACATTTGAGTTCACAATGTCCATGTGATACATTATCTATTAAATTTAATATTTGAAGCTTCACAATGTGAGCAAACATCAGTGACATAGAAGGACAGCTTGATATAGTGCCACCAGAGCTAAGCAGCAAGTCCTCATACGCATTACAAGGAGCTGTAAATCACTTCATGTGCAAATGAAGTCATTAAACTGCTACAAGTATAAATTAGCCCCTGGTTATTTTGCTTTTGAGATTACCAAGAGCAATGAAAGCACAATAGTTATAGTGCCTTTAATATAGCTGTATGTGACCGTGTGTGTTTACATAGGCGCACCGCGGACTAGTAATTACTTTGTCTTCATTGTCCTTCCTCAGGTGAAGCAGACATCTCTGCGAGCTCATATCGGCGTGGTTCCCCAGGATACCGTGCTTTTCAACGACAACATCCGAGATAATATTCGCTACGGTCGCATCACTGCTACTGACCAGGAGGTGGAGGAGGCTGCTATAGCTGCTGATATCCACGAGAAAATCATGACCTTCCCTGAAGGTAACTTATCGATTAACCCTCCGGCAGATTTTTTTTAATTTTTTTTATCTGAAAGCAGAGCAGCTGTAAGATCTCATCCTATATTGCACAAGCTATTTTTTTACCATCTACTTCGTTTTTTTCAGGTTATGATACGCAGGTGGGTGAAAGAGGTCTGAAGCTGAGTGGAGGAGAGAAGCAGAGGGTGGCCATTGCCAGAACTATCCTCAAAGCACCACAGATCATCCTGCTGGATGAGGTGAGACATCTGAGTGGACAAGCAGACAGAAACTGAACCAGTTGCTGCTCAGCTTTTACTTAAATGAAAGAACTTATTGCACAACTTCTTTCACTATGTTTCGCCATTATTCAACACTGAAAGGCTTTCATAGCTGTTCTAACAGATAGTGTCTCTCTGCAGGCCACCTCTGCGCTAGACACACAAACAGAACGCAACATTCAGGCCTCACTGGCTAAAGTCTGTGCCAATCGGACAACAGTTGTTGTCGCTCACAGGTAAAGGATCCATGTTTTATTGGGCCTTTTCTCCTCTAAGTTTGTTAATTTGTGTAAAGAAGACAGTGGTTTTATCTGATGAGTTGTGTGGGTCCCTTTGTTTTGTTTTGTTTTGATATAAAAGGTTGTCCACCATCATCGGAGCAGACCAGATTCTTGTTATAAGTGATGGCCGGATAGCTGAGCGAGGACGGTAAGTGCGCCTTATTGATCTATTGTTCTGAAAACCATACAGTACATGCTCTTGCTCACTGGAGCGTAAGTGACTCACCTTCTCTCCATCCAAGACACGAGGAATTGCTACTCAAGGGAGGCATGTATGCAGACATGTGGATGAAGCAGCAGCAGGCCCAGGACTCAGATTCCCCGTCAGACACGGAAGCCAAAGATCTCAAGTCTGAGAAACTGCAGCCACCGTCAACTTCTTCAGGCCACCACAGCCGCTGAATGTATTTATTTGTTTGTTGTAAAAGAGAACTCAACATTTTAAATCCCGTTTTTTTTTATTTGTAAAAAGTTAAAGCTGATTTTAATGTACACCTAGATGAAAATGTTATTTATTTGTTAAATGTGCAAAGGCAGGAGGGAAGGTGCCTTATGCTGGAGGAGGCAGAAACACAGGGGAAGTGTTCAGAAATGTATCAAAAGACATTTTGTAGTATTAGTTGTGATAATGCAGAAAGTTTTTAATGTAGGAACAAGAGCAGAAATGTCGAATTATTACCACATTGTAAAAAAACAGATGTAGATACTAATTTGTAAAGATTTCAAAACAATACGTTCAGTGCAAGGCTAATGAAAGTAATACATGTTATATCATACCTCCATCAGGTGGCACCCTGTCTCATCTTATTATGAGGAAGTTTTTATTTTTAGAAGCACTCCCACCACTTTTTTGTCTTTTTTTTTTTAGTATATATATATATATATATATATCGTCACCTTCCTAAAATAATGGCCTAAGTCATGTTTTGACAAAAATGTTTTTTTTGCCTAAATCACCCCCTCATGATGCTGGCCACCTCTGGTAAAATCGCCTGAATCCTCAGTTGAGGGGAACATGCAATTCTACCCCCGGTTGTATAATGGCCTATGTCAAAAGTGTGACTCTTTTGTTGAGTTTTTTGTGTTTCCTGAAAAACCTGAAAAAATGACTTAGGCCATTATTTTAAGAGGGTGTCGATATATATAAAACACACTTTTGTTGGTTTGTGCTGTCTGATAGATTATGTAAAGATACAAAAGGAAGAGTTGCAAGAAATGTGGCAATAAAAACACTAATCACAGCCTCAACATTGCATCTTGTTGGGCTGAGAGGCTAATGATTCTTTTTCCCACTGAATTAAATGTTAATGACAATTGTTCGATAAACAAGCTGTCAGGGATTTTATTCAGCTTCGTTTAGTTTCTGGTTCATTTCTGAGCTCCGCTGTTATTTAAAGTGATATATTTTTTTATTGTGTAAGCCTCTGTATACTTTTGATCACTAAGATAAAATGGGATGGTGTTGATCATCAGCATCATTGTGTTGTCTGTATTGTGAAGAATTAATTTTTACTAAAGAAGTTAGGATACAATGTGGCAATGTAGGAATTTTTTTAATTGCTTTTGGCAAACTGGCTGATTTGCATTTAAAGTTGTACAATCCATGTCTGCCTGTTGTTGGCAGTTAAACACAATAGAGCTGATTATACCATCAAACTAAATGGCCAATGTGGTAAGAAAACCTACTGTTATTCTCACTTAATGTAACATATAAGTACATACAATCATATACAGTATTTCAAAATATGAATTTAATGTCTTACATCTACCTCATAAAGGTACTGTTCATTATTATTACGTATTGTAACTGAGTTTTGTCTTGTACTTATGAACAATAAAAGTTTTTTTCCATGGATTTGTATGTAAAATCATAAGACATTTGTATATCACCCAAATATTGGATCAATGTTTCAATTCTGTTGTTGCTCATATTTCACACAGACTACTGAAGGTATGGCAAAGTGCCAGCATGTGCTTTATCAATTAAAAATGTAAACCTACATAGAAACATCATAACACTAAATGTATCTTTTGGCCAATAGGAGATCATGGCTGTTGTGTAACTTCCACAGTGCGACCCCGCCCAGTCCCAGCATCTGTGTCTGTCTGGAAAGAGCCAAACTGCTGGAGGCTCCCGTCGTCACTGACTGTAGCACCCGGTCAGGGCGTGTGTTGCTAGCTGTGCTCTTCCAGCCAGGCGGGGGCCAAGCGGTCGTCTTTTCATTATTCGCCTGACTAATGTTTAATCGATAGGAGATATGGATTTCGACGCTTTATTCAACGAAAAGACGTTTCAGTTCTCGGACTTCCAGGAGTTCACGGTATGTTGTTGAGTTACGCTGGGTCAGCAAACTGCGGAAGCCATCGTTAGGTGCATTAGCTAGCATTAGCTGACGTTCATGTCAGCGGGGTTAGTTAACGGTGGGTCCCTTATCCCAGTGTGTGTTTACCGACGACAAAAGTTGGCTATATTGCCATGCTAAATGATTCTGACTAATATTTAATAATTTGTCACTTAAAATTTAAAAAAAACGTTAGCTCCAATAGCTAACATTATTACTTAGTTAGCCACTGTCACTTTAAGGTTCACTTTCTGTTGACCTGCTACGGGCCTAGCATTAGCTTAGCTAATATCCTTATATAGTATCAGAGACAGTAGACAAATATAAGTATTGAGGATCTTTGATAGTATGCTATACAGTTGCTGTAAACGAATGTGTCGATTAAAACATTCGTAAGTTTGCTTGTAAATAAAATTAGTGAGCATATGTCTTTGCTTACAGGAAACGTTTTACGTCAACCTAACTTGTCTAGCCTAACCTAGTTCCCCAAAACTGCAGCTATAGTAAGGCAGCTCATTTTACTGTTTTACAGTTTCTTCCTGGACACCAGAAGTTGACTGAAAGAGTGAGAAAGCGATTATATTATGGCCTGGACAAAGACGTTTCTTTAGATGCCCTCTCTTGCCCTGTTACAGGTGAGTTTAATATTTGCTTTTGGACTAGGTTGGTACAAAGAACTGAGCACTTTCATAAAAATCAAAAGCAAAGTCAGCATCAAGAAAGGGGAACTTTTGTGTTTGTAAAACATTTTTGGTAGAAGTTCAAAGTTGTGCCAGTATACAACTTGCTCAGTACATGTCCAGAATTAATGTATATATGTAAACAAATAGTTGCAATCATGTGAGAGTCAACTTTTATCTTTACTTTCCACTATTTCAGATATCGCCGTCGAAATCTTCCAGAAGTCTGCCCCAAGCCCAATACGAAAGCTCCAGAAGAAGTATGCAGCTCATGTTGCCAGGTATGTACTGTGTTATATACACTTTTGCATAGACTGCACAATCTTACTGGGACTAAATTTAACACTGCCATTTCTACACTGAAAGCTATCTATTTTTCCTTAAGGGAGGCTTGCATCTCTCCATGTGCCATGATGCTGGCTCTAGTTTACATAGAACGGCTCCGACATAGAAACCCTGAATACCTACAAAAGATCTCCTCCTCTGACCTCTTCCTGATCTCTATGGTATGTGTTTCAACTTCTAAAGGTATAATAACATGTTCACCACTCTTTTCAGAGTGGAGTTTGATACCTTTTTTCTTATACTGCTGTTTTCTGCAATTAATAGATAGTTTATTAACAAAGCACTGATCTCTCACTTTGAATTAGATGGTTGCCAGCAAGTACCTGTATGACGAAGGAGAGGAAGAAGAAGTTTTCAACGATGAGTGGGGAGCAGCTGGGAAGCTGGACGTGCAAACTGTCAATAACCTGGAGATGAACTTCTTGAATGCCATTGTAAGTGGCACTTTATGTGTGTGTGGTGTGTCCCTGCAGATATGTATGGTTCGAGTTCTTTGTCCCAACCCATGTGTCATATCTTCTAGGAATGGAGCCTTTTCACAGATCCAAATGACTTCTTTGATATACTGAGTCATCTAGAAACCAGGTTGGTTTGTCAACTTCACCACAAAAGTGTCTGCAACAAATTTCAGCCCCCCAAATGGACATTTAAAAGCCAGCTTACATTCTCTGTAATTCAGTGTTGTAAAACAAAATATGAAAAAGTGCTGTGAATCCTTTCTGTAGCAGCAAAACCAGTTTGTGAAAGGAATATTTCTGACTGCCTCTGTGTCCTCAGCATTGCAGAGCGGCAGGGGATGAAACGTGGCTGGTTCACCTACACTGACCTCTGTGTACTGCTGGAGCAATCAGCATGGAGTCAGGCCCTCACAGCTATCTACCAGCACTTTACTAAGGTGAGAGGGGGATTTGATTTGAAGGCAGCTGCAAGGATATTTATATGTGTGGGCGAGGTCTCATGATGGGAGCCTCAGGCATATTTTTTAAATGTCTTTTTGTTTTTGTTCTTCATTTATAACTCGCAACAAAGCGAACAACTCAACAGTCTAAACAGTCCAGGAGGAGTTGAGTCTTTTAGATTTGATTGTAAGATTTAATCTCATTTTCTTCTCAGGTATCCTGTATGCTCGGCTTGGTCTATCTGACCAGTGTGGCTGGCCTTATTGCCACCAGCGCTGTCCTGCACCAGCTCAGTCTCTCCAGGAGCGGCCAGTCCCCATTTGCACCCACAGCAGAGACCAGCCCGGCCCACCTTCAGACCTCCAACCTAAACCCAGAAGCTCCTGCGGCAGTCCAGCGCCCCCCCTGCTGTGTTCAAGCCAACAAGAGCCTGAACCGTCAGACCAATGCACTTGGAATAGGTCACAAACAAGCTCCCCCATCGGCTTCCTCACAGACATCAGTATTGTGTCTTTGGGGCTCCCTCCTTGCCTCAATGGGTCACATACATCCTGAAACCAAGTCTGAAATGGAAGTTTCCCATACCTGGTCTACGGCCTCCTTCTTCTGTCCTGGCTGTCTTGCAACCCTCCCTCCTCTTCAGTGTGGGCTTAAAAACACCTCGGCACTCTTCACTCACGGTTCCCCTGACAACCATCAGCGTCAGGCACTGTGGCTGGCCTCCAGCCTCCTCGGAGCCACAGAGCCAAGTCTGAACTCTCGCCTGGGGGTGTTTCCCCCTGTACAGCTGGGACCCTGCCACCCAGAGTCTATGAAAGCCCAAGCTCTGCTCATGCCCGGCTAGAGACCTGCAAACACCACTGCTGTCAACCTGTTAAATAGACTCTGGAAATTGAACCAGCATCATTTTCATGGCTCATCAACTGCTTGAAGTCATGTTTTGTTTACTTTTCCAGATCTAGAAATACAGGTGTGAAGATGAGGAATTAGGCACATGTCAGACAGAGTGAGAGTTTGATAACACAGCACAGGGTGAAAGTTCACTAATGCACTTATAGTTCACAACTGCAGAATAAATTTGCCATAAGTGAAATGCCATAGTTTTTGGTTAACGCGCTGCAGACAAGGAATTTGAGGATAATTTAATATTTTTCTTGGCTTCAACCAAATTGTTTTACTACCCACATTTTTCATTGTTTGTGTTTTGAGCTGATGAAAGTGTGCGGAGGTTATACAGCGTATCTGAAAGGTGAAAGTTTCAAAGTAAGTTGTTTTTTTGTTTTTTTTTCCTCTTTGATGGGACGTTGTGAAAAGAAGGGACTAAGTCAGTTTACTTTGTATACTAAATTTTGGTTTATCCATATTTGCTTACTGTTACCATATCTTTGCCGTGTGTGTGTATACAGATTTACACCAGACTTTGGTCATACACATGCTGCAAGCACTGATTTTGTACACAAGATTTTTGTACACCAGTTACTTGTTGAACAAATTGTCTTCTGTCATTGTCAACTTTCACCTGTAATTCAGGAGAAAGCATCAAAGAAAAGAAACAGGCTGTTCTTACACACTTTGTCTTCATACCTCAGTGGTACTGTCATTGCTCACACAGTGATCATTAACATCATCTCCTCTTATTCTGCTCATTTACTGCTTTTTTTTTTCCATCTCTTTTCTTTCATTAGTAATATTATTCACCAACTTTTATGTGGCAGCAGGATGTCACACAACCATAAAGCTACTTTCTATAACAGTAACAGGGTAATGTTCAGCCAAATTTAAGAGATTAAAGAAGAAGTTTCTCCTTCTCCAAGGGAAAGAAGTGTATAAAAAAAAAAAAAAAAAAAAAAGGTGGGCTCCTGGGGTTTTTACTCAGTTTCTAGTTGGTTTCTGGTTGGTGTTTTTGAAGTGAACATTTTAATACAACATGTAACATGCTGAAGGATAACTGCAGGTTGTTTGTTTTTTTTGTCTGGAATTTGCACATCTGGTTCCAGTTAAATGGCAACTCTCATCCACTCCACATCGTGAAGCTCCTCTTTTAAAACATCAGAGAAAAATGTAAAGACTAGATTATTTTTATGTACACAGTTACACATGGTCCCCCAGGACGTTTACTTTGTAATTGAACCTTTGACGAATTGCTCTTAGCATTTCAATTTGATACACTTTGAAGCACCAAGTCCTTTAATTTTGTAAATGCTGTAAAATGCAAATATTGTAAAAAAGAAAAAAAATCTGAAGAAAAAAACAATGGCTAATAAAGATTGCATTTCTTTGTGGCATTTGTTAGTTATTGTCTGTGTCAATGACAGTGTCAAGTTGACAGCCAACAATACCCTATACGTTTGGACTCGGGGATCTTTGCTGTATGCAGCCTTGACATTTACTCTACAGCGACCAAGGCTTTGTGCTATTTTATTTCTGACAGCAGGTGAAATTGTGGCCTCCACATAGGCTTTGAAAAATCATATGAGCCATATTTGAAAAAAAACAACATTTTAACCTCTTATTCTGTGCTAGAAATCATGCTCTATCTTGTGTGTGCTCTACCCCTCTGCAGACAATACACAATTGCAATAATAATGTTTGAAATGGCCAGTACAGATTGAGAATGCATGTTTCAGAATGAGATTGCATGTTTCACTGATACGGGAAGCAAGTGTCGGATTTTGGCAGAATCTGAAGTGCCCCCCACCTGCCCACCCCCCCACCCCACCCCCTGAGCCAGTGACAGCTCCTTTACCCCTCCCCTGCACCCCTGGCCAAACATACCACTTGAGAGCTCCTAATATAGACCCAACTGCTTTGTAGGAAAGGGTAAAGAACTGAGCGGAGCCACCAGCAGTCTTTTGAGTTTGCTGCTCTGAAAACAACTTTTTCATGGACACACAACAGAATTATGGAGCCCCCTTCACAGGTGAACCTTTTTACTTTGGAATGAATATAACAAAGAGAAAAGTGTCGGCGGTGTTAAAGCTATTATTGGAACCGAGGAAATGACTAGCCTCAAGCTATTTTGACAATGTCATGTGGAGTTTTGATTGCTCTGTTGCAGGTGTCATTCCCAGAAAAGAAGAAGGGAATACAGAAACAAGGTAACTGCTATGCATGTGTCTTTGGATCTGTGTAAATGTGTGTATGTGGATTTGTAGGCTTTTGTGCACACATGTAATTATAGGGATCTAGACTGTTTACTCTTTGTTACCACGTACTTGTAGTTGTGGTGTGTGTGTGTGTATGCATGAACAAACCCATGTCTGTATCTGCTCTCTATTCAGACAGTGAGCTGTTGATCTATATGATTCCTCCTAGAGGCTGATGTCACCGTCTACATGAACTTCATGAAGAGCCACTGCTGCTATGAAGCCATTCCAACCAGCTCTAAACTGGTCATATTTGATACCACACTACAAGTAAGGCTGCAGCTGTGAAACGGCAGCAAGACGAGCTCATATATCCCGCACTGAAACACATGGCAGCTCGATTGCTCGGAAAAAAAACCTCACTCTTTTTTAACAGTGTGAATTTATCTACCTCCAAAGGTGAAAAAGGCCTTTTTTGCACTGGTGGCAAACGGCTTGAGGGCTGCGCCTCTGTGGGACAGCAAGCTACAGAGATTTGTGGGTAAGGGCGAAAGATTAACGGCATAGCCTTCGTGAAGTATTGGTCACCATGAATGATAATAATGGTAACATAAATCCTTTTTCTGTCAAAGGTATGCTGACTATTACGGATTTCATCAACATCCTCCATTGCTATTACAAGTCTCCTATGGTGAGCATGAATGCACTGCACTTTAAAGCCATGTACACTCAGTTAAGTTTCATTTTTGTGCAGTTAGTTTCCAACTACTTTAAGATAGCACAGATATCATTTGACACCACATCTCCATATTATAAGCCACAGACGGTCATAAAAGAAGGTTATGTAATAAGTACAGTTGGAGTATTTGAGACATGAGCTCCTAAATGTCGGCACACACACAAACACAGTGTGAATCTCACACTTGACTGAAGGTCTTTGCAGTATTGGAATTTGACCTGTCATTAATCGAGAGTTACTGACTCATAACTCGACATTGTGGTTCCTCTCTAAAGGTTCAGATGTATGAGCTGGAGAGCCACAAGATTGAGACATGGAGAGGTGATTCATTTCAAAGTAAATAACCAACACAGATCAATGATATTATCTCTGTGTGCACACATCTCAGTGAGTTTCTATCAGTGCTTTATCTCTTCTTCTCCTTTGTCTTCTTCAGATGTCTATTTACAGTATTCCAATCACTTCCTCATAAGTATTTCTCCAGAGGCTAGGTGAGTGCACATCATACACTGTTTTGACTCTCACCCCTGCCGGGCAATAAATTCCTGTTGTCTGTCCTACTCTTTCCTCTCAGCCTCTTCGATGCCATCTATTCCTTACTCAAACATAAGATCCACAGGCTGCCCATCATCGACCCAGCATCTGGAAATGTCCTGCATATCCTGACCCACAAACGAATCCTCAAGTTCCTTCATATATTTGTGAGAAAGCTTTTAATTCAGATATTTGGTGTTGTTTTTTTTCCTTCTTTTATTTAACATGATTTTTATGCAAGTTTATCCTAAGATGCCGATTTGATGTTTTCAGGGGAGAAGGGTTCCTAAGCCCGCGTTCATTCATGGGCAGATCCAGGAGCTTGGGATCGGAACTTTCAGGAACATCGCCACTGTTCAGCAAACAGCATCACTTTATGATGCCCTCTCTATATTTGTGGACAGGCGGGTGTCTGCGCTGCCGGTGGTGGACCAACAAGGTATACTGTTTAAGCATTTTTTAAAGATGATACATTATAGAGCTGTATTTATTACTATTGGTGGCTATTACAGCATCCAAAAATATGTTTTCTCAGGCAAGGTGGTGGCACTCTACTCCAGATTTGATGTGATTGTAAGTACCACACAGGTTTATTATGCCCTGTCCTGTTTTTGTTTTTAATTATGACTCTATTTGAAATGATTAAGTACACTGTGCAGCACTATTTGCTGACACCTGCTCAGAAACGTCGGTGTCTGTGCTCACCCCCTTGCAGAACCTAGCAGCCCAGAAGAGCTACGGCAATCTGGACATGACTATGCTGGAAGCCGTTCGCAGGCGCACGTGTTTTGTGGAGGGAGTCATCAAGTGCTATCCTGATGAAACCCTGGAGACTATCATAGACCGTATCGTCAAAGCAGAGGTAGGGATTTTCTTTAAAATGATTCGGTGTCATTGGGAGTTCAACGGATTTCTTATTTGATCACAAGATGCGATAAATGCGTTTCTTCTTCATCCCAGGTCCATCGGCTGGTCCTGGTGGACAGGGCTGATGTGGTGAGGGGCATCATCTCTCTGTCTGACCTGCTGCAGGCCATGGTCTTAACCCCTGCAGGTATCGACGCCCTTTTGTCCTAGCACCAGGGGACACTTCACTCCTTTACCACCCGTGTAGACATGAGCCCCGGCCATGTACCCAGGCAGGTAGGCTCTGGAGCCTCTTTCCCAACGCTGTGTGACTGATGCTTTGCAAGCAAGGATCGCCTTCATTTTCTGAGGATTCTCATGACAGTTGCTGAGTGGAGTGATAGTAGCTTTTGTTTATCTCTTTCAGAAATCGCCACGTGATCGAAGTGAGAGATCACAAGAGGAAGAAAAATTCCCCACCTGTGCTGTTGTTTACATTCAGATTCCTTCCATGATCTGTGTTAAATTCAAGTAACAATAACGGACAGTCAGCTGACCTTGATATTGTGATGAATCTCTGTAGGTCTCCAGCACCATATTGGCTGCATTTGATCAAATTGATCAATATATGTTTACTCAATACGGTAAATTTCTGTGCTGTATCATTGTACCATTTTCATTTTCATCATCACATTTGTATCCGAAATTGCTGGTGTATGTTTTTTTTCAAAGTACATCCCCCTTGAGAAATACAATATGTGAAATATGGCTGAAACTGATGGAAATGTTCCAATATGAGTACAAAAAAACTAATAATAGGAGATATACATATACATATATATATATATATGAGAAAGAATTTTACATAAAAATGAAACATACATAGACAATAGTCCTATCAAAATGTACACAAATACACTATCAGTAGTAATATCTGCAGTAGTAGAAATAGCAGTAGCACAGGTAGCTATGTGTTTTGGGGAGGACTTTAACAGAGCAAACATGCAGGACTAAAGTGTGTTATTATGCAACCTTCTTACAGCAGTGTCTCTTACCACACGGTGGTATGCTTGGGCTTTAACCCCATCCTCTCTATACAGTAAACAAGGAAACACGTGACTATATTTTTTTCTCATCCGTGACGGGCCTTGTGATCCGTCCGCCCATCTGTGTAATTGGTACATCAAGTTGTGAGAAATGATCAAGAATAACACCGGAAATTGATAGTGTCTTCAAAGTAAAATATCCTTGCGTTATATTAAATATGAAGTTAGCTGTAAAAAGAAAGAAGTATAGCTTTTGTTTGCGTCTCTAAACTTTAAACAGGAAGATGTTTTGAAACATGCCTTTGATCGAGAATATATGTAAATCACTACATTAACCTAGATCTTTTAACAGATGTGCCTTGATTGGTTCTCTGTGAACTTCTTGCCACATATCTGATAATGATTGATTTTGTTTAAATTTACAGTGGTCGTTCTGTAATTATGATCCAATTTTTCACTCAACAAATACATTTTTCAATTCATAATTTTCGCCTTGTGTACTGTGCTACGTAGTCGATGTTTTTTATTTTGAAGCTCACAAACGGAAGCTTTATTTTTTTAGGTCTGTAAGACTTGACGCTGATCTTTCCGTACACCCCGTGATCTCCAAAACAACATAACAAAGTGGGGGAAAACATGGCGAGCGGAGAGGAGGCCAGAAGACGCCCCTCGGTTACCTCCTCTTCGGTCGGCCTAGAGGCTCTGTTTCCTGCCGGGACATCGGAGCAGGCCTGCGGGGACGGAAACCCTGAGCTTGTCCGCCTGCGGGAGCGTCTTCAGGGTTGGCTATCGCAGTATGAGCCCCTGCTGCTCTGGGTACAGAGGCTGCTGGTCTGGGAGAGGCCGTTGTACAGCATCTCTGTCGCCCTGACACTCAACACATTATTCTGGTAACCGTCGAGACTGTGTTCAATCACGCTTGTCACCTCTCTGACAGCTCGATGAGGCTGTATTCAAGTGCATCATTAGCTAGGTGGCTAACGTCAGCGGGGATATTACGAGTGAATGTCAAGACAAGTTAGCTAATCCCATGTCTTTAGCCTAATGCTAACGTAGCTTGCAAGTCAGTTTAAACTTAATTTTAAACACGGCTACTTTGTCGTCATGTATTGAACAATATCAGGAAACGCACAAATGCGCCGACAAAATAGGAAACCGAAGTTATTTTTAGTAGTTACATTGTTAGCTTTTGTTTAGCTTAATCCCAACAAACACTCATGTCATGCTGAGTGGCCCAGGCCTTGTTAACCAGCTGTCAGTGACAGTTTAATACTTTCTCCTGCCTCATATTATACAAGACAATCTAATAGAGGTGCTATGTAGATATGTTTATTAAATCTAATGTGGGAAATGAGCTTACCAGCATTATGATTATGTTTATTATATTAGTATGTCAGTGTGTTGAACATAAGCCAATTGAGTGTTTACATGTCTCCACAGGCTCCTGTCCTACACCTCCCTGCGGCCTCTGTTCCTGCTGAGTTTGTCCCTGCTGGGACTGATGCTGCTGGAGAGATGGAAGCCCAAGTTGCCCATCATTACTAGTAAGCCCCTTTATGTAATTTGAATCTGGTCCTCAAGTTTTACCGCTTATTATCTAAGCAAATGTTCACTGTGGCAAATTACACCATATTTTTTAAGTGCCAAGGCCAACAAGCAGAAACCTTAGAACATTTGTTAAGAGCATATTCACCCCTAGAGGTCCTATGGTAATCTTAAAAAAGTGCCTTTTATTTGTCTACCAAAGTACATGTTCTGCTCATGGTCTCCGGCTAATTGTGTGTGTTTTTACTCCACAACAGTTCAACATGCAGAGGCTGACCCTGTACAAAGGTGTGTAGTATGTGTGCATGACAAACACAGCACTTACAATACAGTTTTTTCTGTGACATTACTCTTAAATTGTTCAATTCCAACACTGTGAAGGCTGCCTTCGTGTTTGACATTTATCTAGTGTGACACCATATAATTGTAGCTAATTTTAGGCTACAGGTCAAGTTTTGTCTGCTGTGTTTGTTTTCATCTATGTGCGCCTCCCTCCCTTCACTGTCATAACATGGACATGGAATCCTACCATACCTCTCTGAGTCACTGAACTACAACCTGAAGCACTCTTAAGTACAGGTTTTTGTTCTGTACAAGTGTTGATTTTGTCACTCTCTTCCTGTTTGTTTGTGTGTGTATTCTCGTTTGCATACAGTGATTCGATGAGTGTGGAGCAGCGTCTGCTCAGTATTCCTGAGCTCAGCCACCACCTGGCTGAGAGCTACCTGACCTGCTGCCTGTACCTGCAGGAGATGCTGCAGTACAAACGACAGAACCATGGCAAGGTACGGCACTTTGACTGTTGAAAGTACAGATACGTTATTCCTCACTGTCCTGAGTTTATTCTAAAAGCCTGGGAGCAAACAAGTCTCTTGTTTAAAGTACACACAGCCAATCTTGTGCAGTTCATTGATAGCATACAAAGCCAAACACTGTAAGTAAAAGTAAACATTGCTAACAATATGGCTGACTAAAAAAATGCTTACAGGCTAAAAATCCTCTTAAGTTTGGGAATCTTCAAGGTGTGACACAAACTGCTGTTGCTACAGTTGCAAGAACTAACTTCTTCTCTTTCCACACACCTGCAGAGATGCCACTTTTTCACTTCCTCCTCTTGTCCCTTGCAGCCTGAAGGTGTGGTAGCTAATTTGTCTTATTTGCTCTGTTTCTCAGTTTTGTGTGATGATGTGCAGTGGCTGCTTTGTACTTGCTGTGGTTGGCCATTACGTACCAGGAATCATGATCTCCTATATCATAGGTGAGTGTCTGTGCCAAAAAAGAGTTGTGCTAAGCCCTGAATTTGAATGCTACTTTAATAGGTAATACATGTATTTTAATATCTTTTAGTGTTGTATCTCTTCATACCTCATTCACATAACTGGGTTGTCATGACAAAAGCTGTCTTTTTGCATAACATACACCCTGTGTCAATTTGCAGCATCTGGTTTTGTTACTTGCAAAGAGTAGAGAGTTTATAAAATTTTGAGTGTTTTTGTTTTTTCTTCTTCTTCTGTTTCCCTGTTCAGTCCTGAGTGTGCTGCTGTGGCCGCTGGTGGTCTACCACGAACTGATCCAGAGGATGTACACGGGCTTGGAGCCAATCCTGATGAAACTGGACTACAGCATGAAGGGAGATACCGAGCACCGCAAGCACGACAAGAGGAGTGAGTGCTGCTGTGACACCTCGAGGCTACAGATTTGGGCATATGTAATGTGTGCACACATGCTTGTACTTGGAACTGTTCAACAAGGACCTTAAGTTTTGAATCGATGCAGATCACCTTTCTTTCTCCTCAAACTGAACCTCAGACACGAATCATTGCAAACATTGAAAGAATAATAGCCACTGTAACACTACCTGTTATAACTGTAAATTGGACCGTGTCGACTATCAAGGAAGTGTAATTATAAGTTCCTCTGGTTGCATTTGTTTTTAGATCCCATATCTCACATACAATGTGGTTCACTCACTATCCTGTAGCTCACTTTAAGGTGTGGTACAAAACTGAGTGCCAATCCCCTTTTTTTTTTTTTTTTTGAATCATTTCTTTTAGTCATGAGTGTTTGTTTTGAACAGAGGTGAAGAAAGAGCTGGAGGAGGGTGACGAGCCAAGAGCCGAAACCGAGAGTGAGAGCGAGGAGGAGCTGTCTTGTTTTGCCCCAACGGTATGAACACACACCCGTAAACTCAACTCACATAGAGCCATATAGAGTAGACTTTGAGAATGTGAGTGTATATATATATTTTTTTTTTCATTAAAGGGACTTCTGAAGTGTTGTGAAATAAATCTCTTTCAAGTACAACCACATTCCAAAAATGAAGCTAGTGTGTACATAGTTTATTCAGGTACTGTCAGTTTTGATGTCTGGTATTCAGTCACTATGTCTGTGGAATGTATTAACACCTGCAGAGCACGTTGCCAACATAAGAATATAAACAGCAACTAATGTAATACTGAACTCTTGATGCCAAAGTCTGTTTGATGCATTTGTGTGTTAGCAGTGATGTAGTTATAACGCTGCGGTTCTCTTGCTCAGGTGGATGTGAAGACTACAGCTCTGGCGATGGCCATCACAGACTCGGAGTTGTCGGATGAGGAGGCATCCATCTTAGAGAGTGGAGGGTTCTCGGTGTCCAGAGCCACCACTCCGCAACTCACTGATGTCTCTGAAGGTAAATAATCACTCACATCAACCACATACTTCAGTTTATACAGTTTTTTGCTTAAGAGGAAGTCCAAAGGTTTGTTCCTATTTTTATCTTTGGAGGTAATGGAGTTTCTGTTTGTTTTTAAAACTGAAACTTATTATAATTAAGTGTAGGTGCTTGAATTGGTCGACATTCATTTTTTGGTGTCTCGTCTCTACCTGGATCTAGACCTGGACCAGCAGAGTTTACACAGCGACCCAGAGGAGTCTTACCTTCGGGATCTCCCCGAGTTTCCCTCAGTCGAGGAGTTCCCGTCCATCGAGCACAACCTGCTCCACTTTCCTCTGCGAGGTCCCAGCCAGGTTGAAGGAGCCCAGGCTGGTGCTCAATCAGAGGATGAACCACTCAGCCCCGCCAGCCTCCTTATCCAGCACCTAGCGTCCCCGCTCCACTTTGTGAACACACACTTCAACGGACATGGACGACCACCACCAGGGAGTGAGGAGGGCATGTTGCCTGTGCCAGCTGCAGGGGAGGAAGCGAGGAGGCAGGGAGGAGAGGGAAAGGAAGCTGCAGTAACCCAGGGTGCACAGCAGTCCCTGGAGGCCTTGAGCGAGGAGATAGTGAGCACGGCCATCTCCACTGTGGTGCAGAACACTCTGTCAGCTCTGCTGCGCTCCAGTGAGGCCAGCGAGGACCCCTCTCTGGCTGAGTTCCTTCCCACTGAAACCCCACCGGGCGCTCTGGAGACCTCCACCCAACCCACCGACACCACTGCTGACACTACGGTTACTACAATAGGGGCGCTGGGGCCTGATGAGGAACTGGATGAGGCGATTACAACAGAAAGCGGCGCTGGCGAGGAGATGCCTGACGACACACTAGTTCCGACTGAGGAAGAAGACTTTGAGCTTCTGGACCAAAGTGAACTGGAGCAGTTGGATGAGGGGCTAGACCTCAGCTCTGACGGACAGGTGGCGGGAGGAGCTCCAGACATACCTCCATCTCCTCAACATCAACCACAGTCATAGCTTCCCTGTTGCCTCCCCCTGCCCCCACCAACAACTGTTTTGTTTTTATTTGTATGTTAGAACTACATTATATCCATACATACTGCTATAAAACATTTATCAAAGAGTTGAATGCTGTTGGTTGTTGATAGTGTGACGGACGGTTGAGTTTACTCGGTCCATTCTGTTTTCATGTTGTCATATTACAGGGGTGTGTTCGGCTTTGGTACCTGAGTTGCGTCTAGTCCAGGACCATGACATAATCGGGATCAATAGCTACTATCAGGTGGCATTCATGACATCATAGGTTTGATCTGTACAATTAAATACAAAGGCAAGAGCAGAAATCACCAATAATGCATTTACAGTAGAGTTTGTTGTGGTGTTACACTGCCTGCTGCGCTGATGGTATCATGTTAAGTGAGAGCAGGTTCGGGGCAGAGCTTGTGTTAGAAGTTATAGAGACATCATTATTGTCGGGGGCTGCTTTGTATTTTCCATCTGGGCTCTGAGGTTTGATGGTTTATCTGGCATGAAATTTGCTTGATAATTTAGCAAGCAAATTTCTCACCACATAATGAAAACCCTGTTCAAGTTCAGTCTGATGTCGCAATAATGATGCCTTTTTATTTTCCACCTTGGGTAAGAGCTGAACCCTTCCACCTTGTTTTCGTTCAGAAGAAGAAGTTTATCCAGATGGTGTAATGAAATGTTGGAATGTTGGATTATATAACTATTAATATATACTATAAATTATTTTATTTAATTGTCAGTTGATGAAACTTTATTGTTGAGCTGAGAGGGAGTTTGAAAGTAAATTCTATCCCTTCAGTTGCCCATAATGATTGTATAATAAGCGTTTTTAATGATGGCACCATGGACGTCCAGGTTTCCCAAAGTTGGTCTTAGTAAAACAATAGTATTATCCTTCACTTTACCCATACTTCCCAGGTCTCTACAGTTCTGACAGAAGCAGTCATTAGTGGTCTTTCACTTGTTGCCTGGAAATGGAAACTTAATCTTTGACATTGTTGGATGTTGACAAGTAGTGGATCCGTTACCCGTACACATAAGTGACTTTGATGTGGCAAGATAAAAAGAATTGTTCCTGATTTTCCTCTTTGTGATTGATGCCTCATTTTTATTTATATGTGAGAATACAATTTAATTTCTTACATCCATATTGTAATCGGTCCATATGTAATTGAATTTACTCTCGATCTAAAACTACAGGCTTCTTGTTAGATAGACCCGTCTATACCTGACTATTTGTACATGTATAGTCATCACTGGGATATGTATTTTTACCAAATAATCTCTTTTGTGCCACGACAAGTCCATGCATGCCATGAATCACGCATGTATTTACCATAATCAATGTTTGAGGTCAATTTTCAAAAGAGTGTTACTTTTACCGGAGCAGATTTTTTTTTTTTTTTTCTTCTGTTTTTGAAGAGATATAATACTTCAGATATTCCCCATGTATCTGGCCGCAGCTGGGGAAAATTGTTGACATGACAAAAAGAAATCTAGCACTATAATCGACTGAATGAAGAGGCCCGTTCTTGCTTTCCTAAACCACTCAGCATCCAAATCTCAGGGGTGGGTTGTACAAATTGAATATAACAGGCTATGTGTCCATTTCCCCCGACTTGTCGTAGTGCATTGTATTTGTACTAACCTTTTCCTTTTTTCAGTCAATGCCTCCTTGTGTATAGTGTAGAAATGCTAAAAAAGGAACGTGTATATTCTGCATGTAAAAACAGCACTCTGTTCAAGTTCTCCTTGTCAACTGACAAAGTACTGCACAATTTGTGAGGAAAAAAAAGTCAATTTGAATGTTTCAGGTTAAAAGAGCCCATTTAGTTCAGTTTGTTTGATATTTAATTATCAACAAGGGGAAGACAAGTTTTGATGTGTCCTCATTTGTAAAAGACTACCCGACTGTAAATGGGTGGCAGGTGGTAACATCAGAATTAGAGGATATTAACAGACTAGTTTGTGTATGGTTGTAGTGTGTTTTATGCTTAAAATACGGCTTCTCGAACTATATAAAAAAAGGCACTTACTGAACTGTACAATTTTAAAAAAGGAATATATTTTCTAATTTCTCCTTTTTCCATAAAGTACTCAGTTTGATCTTTTACATCTAAAAATATAACAGCTATGGACGAGTTTCACAAAGCGGAAAAGATTTATTGTCATTAAACTGGTAAAATAAAACTGCAACTCCACATGTGAAACTAAGAGAATAAAAGAACAAACTGAAACAAACTTTATCTGGATTATTTCTACTTCTAACGTGTTTTTGTCTGTGTAATTAACTTCCTTCCTTCTTCATAACGATCATGTCATTTTCTGATTCAAGTTCTTTTTCCTGAAAAAGAAAAACAACTCTGTTAGTCGCATTTTTCTAAATACCATATGTTTAACTGCTAATAACACTTTGTAGCTATGAAACAACGTCCCTCAGTATTTTTGTAACTTGACATACCCGCCTGAGTTCACTTGCAGAAAGCTGAAGTTTCTCCTTCAGCTCATCTCCAACAGTTACATCAAACAGCACAGACCATTTACCCTCTGTGAAGGTAACTGGAACTGAGAGGACGATGCCATCTGGGAGATTGTAGTAGCCTGCAAGTAGCCAAAAACAATCCCATTTCAACACTGGCTAGATCAGACAATTTTACAGGCTAAAAAAAAAATAGATTTGAAGTTGAACTTCATCCCAGCCCTGTAAAATGTCTGAGGTCATTTTGTCACACATTGTGCTTGGCTGTGTTTCTACCTGGGCATAGTACACCCAGAGAGAAGATCTTATCTGGACTGCAAGTGCCATTCCAAGCCTTGAGGATGGTGAGGATCCCATTGGCAGCTGACATGGCAGCTGCTTGGCAGGTCTTTGAAGCCACGGCTGCACGCTGACAACATACCAAGTCTTGTAAGTCTGTCTCCAGCCATTTCCTGGAAGGAAGAAGGAGATCGTTGGCTTTTTGCTATATCCCAGCACAGGGTGTTTTCAGAGCAGGCAGGTTTCTGGGTTAGATCATATTGTGCAATCAACACTGGCACAGACTGAATTCATAGTGGGGTATGGTTTGGTAGGCAGTAATTTCATGGTAGACATGTGCAAGACCGTGTCATATTATGTTTGTTTAGCCTGCCAAAGTGCAAGTTCGCTGGAGTTAACCAATACAGTGAATGCAGTAAAGTATATATTATATTAATATATATTATATTCATCTCAAGCACTATTGCATATTAATACCTATAATTTTTTTATTTTTTTTAATTGTTATTGTAACAAACCTGTCATGGAAAATCTTTAGGAGTGACTGGGAAAAGAAAGCTGGGCCTTTGATTGCCCCATCATAGTTGAAAACCTTCGCCCTCTGCAGGTCAATGTAGAAACTACCACTGATGTTTCCCCACACGATGAGATCTGTAATATCTAGAGTAAAGGAAGAGAGGGAAAACATTAGTCTTGCATGAAAGGTGCTGGTGCTAAAATGCAATGGAAGTATAATCTACAGGAGCTACCTGACGCCTTAACTCTCAGCTTCTTTGCCATAATGGCCTTGGCTTCATTCTCCAGTTGAGTTGCCATGGTGACAAATTGGTCACTGTCAATTGACCGGGCATTGTCTACAAGAAGCGAACATCTCAGGTTGACAAATGAGTCACCAGACACAATCACCTTCACCTCCTTGTTGGCCCTTGTGTCAATCAGTTTTCCGTACTCTCTGTAGTGGTCTGAGACTTCCTTTACTTTCCTGTTCTTCCTCTCCTGCTCACTCTCATTCTCTGCATCACTGTCATCAGGCCACCACTCATCCAGCAGGAGGATGACACCTGCTTCTTGAAAGGCTTGATCCAGATCTGTGTGAATGCTCACCTGTGAATAAATAGTTAGGTGAATTTATTTTCCTTCTGATATGATTAAAAAATGAACATTTTCTAAAAGGCCTGTACCTGATGGAGTAGAGGGAGTCCCAGGTTCTCCATCTCTATCTTAAGCCCTTGCAATTGCTCCTCACCTCCCTCCAGGTCCAATAGGTGGAGGCTGATTGCATCAACATGAGGGAACACTTCAGCAGAGAGCAGATTGGGGATGAGGAGGTGGCAGGTTGGGCTGAGAGCACTGGAAAGGTTACACGTGATCTCTCAGATGAAAAACATATCCACAAATTTCTAATTTCTTCTTCTTTGATTTTGAGTTTTTCAACTAACCGACTAACCCACCTGCTGATCCATATGTGAAGAGGTTTGAAGAGACTGGCACGGTGCTGCTCCTCCAAAATAAGGTTCATTTTGGTCTCCAGATTCTCTGCTGCAACACTCAGCATTATGTCTGTAGGCATGTCTGATGTGATATTGTAGTAGTCCTACGCAGCCAGTGATTAAGAGAAACTTTGGCTGGTGTGGAAGTTTGAGCTTGGAAGTGATATTAATTGTGAAAATCTAATCTATGCCTACCTGACAATGCTCAAGGAAGTCACTGAAGCCCCCTAAGAGCATCCCTTTACCTCCTTGGTCCACCAGCTCCCTCCAAACCAAAGGTGACTTCTTGTGTTTCCAGCCGTTTCTTTTGCAGGTGGCTTCCAGCCATTCCTGTTCAAACAGAGATCACATCGATGCAGTAAATATATACTAATGGTTTAAAAATCAAATAGATCTAAAAAAATAAAAAAATAAATAAAAATAAATAAATATCACCTTCCAGTCATCTGGGAGGATGGAGATCTTATGGGCCCTGAAGTTTGGCAGAGATCGTTTCAGAGCGTCTGCTAAAAGTTCCGCTTTGGCATAAAGAGGGCAGTCTGTTTTACCTGTAGAGGTTGAAATTCTATAAATAAGAAATGTGACATTCTTTATACACAGTTAAATATTAAAAGTTCAACCTTAAATGAAACTTTACCAGCAAGCACAAATTTTGCCATTCTACCGGGGTAGCGTTGGTTGCTAAGAGACCAGGGATGTTGCACTTATTTGAGTCCGAGTCGGAAACACAACAAAAAATATCGAGACGTGTCAGAAAAATGGTCAAATGTTGGCTTTATTAACAATGAGTAAAATAGTATACTTCAGATGTTTTATATTCACAATAACAATTATTTATTATATTTCTTCTATTTTTAGTTTGACAATGCATGGTGTGCTACGTTGACAGGGGGAACAAATATGGCAGCGCACATAGCAGGAACAAGCGTGTTATGAGAATACTATCTAACTGGACAGGAATCTCTTTTTACTTTTTACTGTGATGTAGCTCCATTTCTCATCACTCAATCACTTTCTGGACAAATGTTACTTGGTGCAGCAAGCGCCATGTGTTACTCCGGGACATTAATTTGTACACTAGAATAATAAGGTAGGTAGCTTCACTTAGCTAACCTTAGCTAATGCAACTAGCCAGATGAAGGAGGCAGTCTGTTGACCTTGTTTACAGCTTCGTAACAGTACTTTGTAATAAATTATTAAATTGTGTAACTGTTTGCAGTCTGTGCAGCCGAAAATGTTAAGTGGAAAGTCAGATAGTTATTAATGCTAACTGAGTAATAGTTGCTATTGTTTGACTCCAGATGCACAATTTTCTAAATACCTTGTTGCTATGACGCTAGATACTCGCTACTTGCTTCACACTGCTGAAATAAACTAGGACACTCGAGTGTAATGCTTCCTTTTCCACCCTTTTAGCGGCCTTTAAAGTATTCCATAACAATGTCTGTCTGGGTGACGGAGGAGGTCATGAGGAGGGCCGTGCGCTTCTGCAGGTCTCCATGGACACCGCGCAGTTTCCTGGTGACAACATCAATCCAAGAGACAAATTTCCCCACTCAGATGGCACACGTTTGTGGCACAAAGCGAAGCCAGCCATGCCGGGCTAGGAGTCTTGTCAGTTCAGTGAGGTTTTATTCACAGGATCGTATTCACAGTGAGGATTTGGAAGAGAAGGAGTCTTCTCCACTGGCAGATTCATCACTACCTGCTGGGACTACCTCAGGACTGATAGAGAGGACGCAACCTTTCATTGACAAACTGTATCGCTGTGGCTCCCCATCTGATGTGTTAGACTTAACCTGTCAATACGCACCCACAGTTCAACAGATCAGCAGCTGCCTGGCACACATGTGGTCCACCACTAAGAAGATGACAGATGAGCAGCGGCGCTATGAGCTGCAGCTGATGTTTGAGCATCCTGCATTTGACAGGCTACTGCAAATGGCCATGAAGAGTGTGGGCCACATGCACAGTAAGGATGTGGCTCACTCTCTCCTGAGCATGGTCAATCTGGGCGTGCCTCAAAATAGCCGTGTGATCCAGACTTTGCTCCGAACTTGCCAGGTAGGCAGTCAAAGATCGTCAATCAGCAAGATGTTTTGTTATTAGTAATATTTTAGGATCTTTGTTTATCCAAATGTGTTTTATTGTCCACTAACAGGAGAAACTGAATCGCTTTGATGAGAAGAGCTTGTCCATCTTGGCCTCCTGTCTGGAACATATGGAGAACAGCCCCAACGTCAATGCACTTAAGGAGGGCATGAGGTACAGCTTGTCAAATAATTCATATGGCTCATGAAGAAAGATGAGCATAGTGAAGCCTTTCTCCTAATTCAAAACTTACCACTTCTTTCTCAGATTAATTTACATTCTCTATTGTGGTTTCGTGTCCTAGGCTGGTAGTTGAGGCCAGCCTTCCAGGGATCAAGAAAGTTATTTCTCTCCAGACCATGATGCGAATGCTGGGGAAGGATGCCCCGCTGAACCTGAAAAGGAAACTGGAGGTCAGTTTATGAGTCTCGGTTTCGACCATATTTGGTATTCATATTCCTGTCAGTGTGATTCTAACATTATCCAGCTTTATGATTGCCAGCTCTTGTGCAGACATGTCTTTGACTGCTCAACATTCCGGCTACTCTCACCATTGCTCACAGTCTGTCTAATTATTTTATGTTTTTATAGTTTTAGACTGATTTATATTTACTTTACTAAACACACTTGGTGAAAGAACAAGTGCTGATTCCTTAGCCGTGGTTTATTTTGCTTGATATAAGCTTGCTGATACCATTACTATATATATACTATATTACTATATATACTCAGACTGTTTGTCCCCCCAAGTATCTCAAAAATTGATCTGTATTTTTACCTGTAGCCGAATCTGTTGCATTGTGACACTTGTCTTGCACATGTAATCCTCCAGAGAAAGGCTTTATCAATGACAGACGAGTTCAGCCTTCCTAACTCTCAGTACATGATCTCCACGATGGCCACAATGGGCTTCTACTCCAAACCACTGCTGGACATCTGCAGTAAGAAGATCACAGGTAAAATTTAAAAAAAGGTTAAATGAAAAGACTCTGGACTTCTATTTTTAAGTCTTACCAACGTGCTATCCCTCTTTCCACATCTGTCCTCTCTGGTAGAAAACCTTGATGAAATCCCCTTCAACAGATTGTTTTTAGTGCTGCAATCGTGTCGGGAGCTGCGCTACAGAAACTTAGATCTGCTCACTGGCATTTCAGACTATGTCACGTCCATGCTCGACATATGGACCAACAAACAGGTGCTGCAACAGACAAATATCTTCAAACCCCTTTTTTATGAAATGTTGAATATGAGGTTCGTCCTCTGCGATATATTTTATAAAAGACTGAAGATAAGTTCTTTCATTGTCTGTAATCGCATAATAAGAGTACAATTTAGTTTTTTCAAGAAAGCTGGTTATAGTATATGATATTTGCCTGTCTCATATATTTGCTGGTAAGTTCTTTTTTACCTTCACTCTTGAACTTCCCTTCTTTCTTATCAGGTGCTCCTCTTCCTGTCTGTGTTTGAGAGCCTCGTCTTCTGTCCTGCAGCCTTAATGGAGGGATATGCCAAGAAGGTGATCTCCAGGCCAGATGCCCTGACGCTTAGAGACCTCCTCTGTGTCCTGAAGGTGTACTCCTCTCTTAACTACGATCTGCAGCACCACAGACAACAGTAGGTCACTCGTGTGTCTGTATTTCGGGTTATGTTGCTTATTGCTGTCTTTAAGTTACGTGACTATTGCTTGCAAGGTTTGATGTCTGTGTTGGGTTTCATCTTGCTGCTGCAGGTTCCTGGATAGTGTCAGCCAGGTTCTGGACTCCTATCTGCCCAAGATCTCTGGATTCAACCTTTTAAAGGCTGTTTTCTATCTGTGTCTGCTGGGCCACTTCCCCTCCTCATCGCTGGAGCAACTCCTGCAGAGCAGCACAATGGAGCAGTTTAACAATACACGTAAGACATTGAACACACACACACATACACACGCACAGTTGTCTTTATTTCCTTCGCTCTTTTTCGAATTTTTCGATTTCATCCATCTCAACGTCTTCTGTTTCTCCTCAGCGCCAAGATTTCTCCGGAAACAGGAGAGAAGGTTTCAGACGGTGGACTTGTGCCTCCGTCTTGACCGTCCTCCTCTCCCTCGTCCCCTGACTGTCCCCGCATCTTTCCTGGGAGACCCCACACCCCGCAGTCCATCAGCCAACCAGTGGCTCTCGCAGAGCCTGCAGAGCGTGGTGAGGGACCAGGCGGACACAGCGCTGCAGGAAATGGTGATGGTGGAGAACGTCTACCTTATAGGTAAAGAGGATATATGAGATACAGTGAGCACAGTTTCAGCTTGGGTTTTCTTTATTGATGTGTTACGTCTTTTACTGTCTTTCTCTTTAATTGCTCAAGTACAAAAAAGCTCCAACCGAACATAGTCAAGCTAATTATTTTGATGATTATACTGAAAAGAGTTGAATGTGTCTGCATTTTTGCTCTGTTACTCAAACTTTGCATCTATTTGCTTTACAAAACGGTGTCAGAAAACAATTTAATCTGGTTGAAAAACCGTGATGCGAGCGAGCAGCTTTGTGTTTTTGACTCTCAGATGGAGTGATAACCAAAGCTCTGCCAAACCAAACCTCTGTGACTGAGGCGGCGAGCAGTGAAGGAGGAGACCTGTCTCCAGCAGAGAGCAGTCAAAGGTAAGATACCAGCATCAGCCTGCAGTTGATAATATCACCAGACACAATCTTTGAGCAAAATCTGCAGTGGTATTTTACTTGTAGTTTTTTTTTTTTTTCCCTCCTAATATAATGTGCTCATGTCATGTTTGGTGACGTCCGATTGCCGTGACAGCAGGTGGAGCGGATGTTGCGGGGGTTTTGTTCTGGCAATGTCGTACTCTGACACATACTGTGATCAGAAATTACAAATATCTGATTCCAAAAACTGGACATGCAACAGACCGCAGACAGCAGGTCTAGACAGTCACATAAAGAGCTCATTAGAACATAAAGTGCTGCTCTAACAGCAGGACAACTTTGTAACTTATATCTATCACCGCAGTGATTACAGCTGCTGTAGAGTTTAAATCCCAGTTTTACTTCATTTAGAGGTTGACTGAGGGGAATCAAGTGCAGCTTTCAGTCACTTACTTTGAGTGAGCAGCATGGTTTCAAACAACTTCAGAGTTGGTTAGAAATTCTGTGTTAAAAGAAGAACTTTAAAGTTTGTGCACATGTGTAGTTTTAACGCGCAGAGCTCGTCTTCTTGGTGTCGTTTTATTTTTTACATATTATGTTCCACGCTACACAGGAAGTCTCTCAAGTTGTCTTTTAATTTCATATGCAGAGTCTTTTCATTTATTTTATTTGTATAAACATTACACATAAATGTTACCAGCTGATGTATTGTACTGAAGTTTAACTTAAAGCAAATTTCCACCCACAGTCGTTTGGCAGGTCACAATTGAAACATAAACACATTTACTCTTCTCTCTGCTCCACACAGATTATTTTTTAATCTTTTTTGTTAGTTGTTTTGTTTTTAAATCTGTCATCCATTGTTTTAAAAAATTATATATACTTCAATTTAGCCCACTGATGCATTTTACTCCTGCAAATTCAACCAAATGGTTCCGATGATATACGATGTACTGACGAATGATCAGAGATAAATGTAAGCAGTGTGTAGTTTGTTGTTTGTATTGCACAAAGCCTGTTCTGGTCTTCTATCATTATGCATAAAAAATCTAAAACTATAAAACTATATAAAGCTATAATAACCCTTCTGAGTAGAGATCTGTAGTGAAGTATGTGTCGAATGAGTCAGAAATACAAAAGGCTCCAAACACAGGATTATCTCGGTGAAAATGAAGACACCATCTTCTGTCTGTCTGTCAGGTTTCAGTTTTTTGTCCTCCTATGATGTTTTTCTAACCAAACCACTTTCGTCCTGTCATGCCTGTACCTCCATTCAAATTTTGACCTTTTGAAAGCTGACAAACCCTTCTCTTTATCTCCTAGCATTGCAGTAATTTGCACACCACTCTCTGGTTTCTGCTTTGGTACATCCAATCCCTGCGGCCTCTTGGCGGTCAAGATTCGCCATCTGAAGATCTCGGGATATAACCCTGTCCTGGTGAGACCTCACACTCAGTGATCACAGTTTGACTTTGGCTCTTCTTTTGTAAGGGTCCAGTAGTTGCTGACACCGTGTAATAACAATATTCCTACATGCAAATGGCTTTTTTTCATATTCTAAAGTTGTTGAATCCTCATATCAGGAAGGAAGTAGGAATTACAGTTTATATAACCACAAACCTGCCTAGTATAACCACAAACCTGCCTTCAGCCACATGTTCCTTTCAGATATGAGTGGTAGCATTTTAGTGTCCAAAATATCAGCTGGAAAATATTGTGTTGCTCCGTGAGAGAAGCTCGCTGACGTTAACTAAAACTTCTCCAACATCAAATGATTCTCCATCGACAAATGGAGGCTGTGTGAACGTTGAGTGCATGAGAGTGAGACTCACATCGTTCCCGATCCTGTTGTCCAGGTAACGGAGAGGGAGCTGCAGGCTGTCTCCGAGGAAAAGAGGACGGAGTTCCTCAGGGGGCGGATCTTTCCAGAACGCCACAGACACCCTGAAACGGATCAACTGCAACCTTGAAGACAGATGTTTCGAGTTAAATCGACACAATAATCATGAACATGCATTTTTATTGCTTTGGAAACAATTATTAAGAGGGAAATAAATTGAATTCAGTGTATGAAATCAGTGTGGTCCCTGGAAAATTGAGCTTAAAACCAGTTGAAATCCACATGAAGGTTTTTTTTTTGTGATTGCAGTGATCCTCTGAACATTATTTATAAGGTCAAGTTGTACTTCTTTTTTTTTTTTAAACTTGTACAGCAAAAACTGCTTGAATGAATCAATTGAATCAAGAGTTTTAAGATTTAAAAAGCCACTTCCTGATGAAGGCAAACAACTAACATTTAATTTTTTTTGTTTTTGTTTTTTGCTCCAATCACACCTGTATGAGAGTGACTTTTTTTTTTTAGCAATTTTAGAAGAAAACCTGCATTTTTCTTCGAGTGTGCACTCATTTCCCCAGTTTGTAAAAGAGTCAGTCCTCACTAGAGAAGTGACTGTGGGGGAAGGAAAAATTCTTTTTTATCATGAAAGACGTTTGTTTTTAATCATCTGTCCCAAAATGGCTTGAGGAGCTAAGAGAAGCAATATGTTAATCTTGCTGACGCTTGCAGTAGTAGATGAGTAAAACCATGCAGCCAAATGAAACCAATAAAAGCCGCGTGTGCTTTGCAGTAGCTGCACAGAAACTGCAAGGTGAGCAAGGTAAAGGTGGAGTCCCTTTGAAGCAGCTACATCTGCAGACAGAACGACGAGGGAAAAACAGTAGATGGAGGGAGACAGGAAACGGTGCAGATTGTTATTGTTTGAAGCGTTCGCCTCTCCTTGTCGTATATCTGCTTCTCATCAACCTCTGACGATTTCACAGAAATATTCGCCTGCAAACTGGAAAAAGAAGCGTGATGTGATGTCAGTGGTATTTTGATTTTTTTTTTTCTTTCTTTTTTTTTGACACCATGGTTTCTGACAGCTTGTGTTTTTTTGTTTTGTTTTTGTTTTTTCATTTTAAAATAACCGTTACCCACATGATACTACAAAGATTTACCCTTTGTGGTTGAAATCCCCTCTTTCATACACCACCTTCTGTTTCAACCACAGAGATAGGGGTTCCATCTAGAAAATGTGTGTGTGTAACAGGCAGCGACCGTGATGGAGTGAAACAGGAAGCAAGCAAAACCAGAACTGTCAGAGATGTTTTTTTCTTTTCTTTTTCTTTTTTTTTTTTTTATTGTTTAATACAACCACAAATGTAAAAGACTCTGCTACTTTTGCTGTGTACACACAAGACAACAACTACATGAACTCACAAAGCCTCACTCACAATAATCTTATGTCCAGAGTGAGCTCCTACAAGGACGTCCCGTCTGTTCACATCTAAATTAGTGGGGGGTGGGGGTTAGCTGTGCAAATGGTCAGCCGATGCATGAGAAATCAGAAGTGTCGTGGTATAGGGTTCTGAACCCCTTTCTTCTTCCTGCGCTCCCTCGGCGCCCTGGGTTTGGTGTTCATGTAATCGCTCTGCGAGTCCATCTTCCTCAGCTTGACCTGGGAAGAGACACATGAGGGCGATGGAGCGGCATTATTACAGCATGTCTGTGCAGGACTGACGTTCACAGTTGTCATTGAGTTGACGTGCAGGTTATGTGGTTTATTAAAGGTTGACGCCGGCATTTTCTTTTTATTTGCAGGCCAAGAAAAATTCAAAAATGCATGTGATAGATGCAACAATTTTGAATTGAAACAAGTTTGAATAAGTTAAAAATGTTAAAACATCCAGATATATTCTTAAATCCTCCTCCCATATTTGTGGGCCAAATGTCACAGACAAAAATCATTATACATGCCTCTATTTTATCACCACATATCAACTCTATTCCCCAGCTGTAAAAAGATTCAATTTCTCATTTGTAATTGCACAAAGCTTCAGCTTCTTAAACACGACTATGTGTTTGAGGAATATCTCACCCAGTTGGCAAAGGCGACGATGGTGACAATGATGCTGTAGATGCTGACAAGTATAATCACCAGAATCCAAATCCAGACAAATCCAGGGCTCGGATTCTCATATAGGCTGCTGCTGTTTTGGTTGCTATTGCAAAGGTGTCCTGGAAAGAAGCACATTGCATTTAGCGTACTTACTATAGATGTGTATTTGGTCTTTCCATTAAAAGCTTGGCACCTCCTAGAAATATTTACCTTGTGCAATTACCTGGATCCTCAAAGTGCTTGGCACTTTTCGAAAGGGTGGAGGTAACGTGATTGTGCTGTCACACCTGTATGTTCCATAGCTACTGTCAGTCACTCCAGTGAGGAGGAAGCTGACCGATTCATGCTGCTGGTTGATTTGCAGTTTCACGCCCTCCCTTTTGATTGTTTCCAAACAGTTCAGTGTATTGTTGAATTTGTTGCATCCAGCGTAGGAAATCACTTCCTGGTCCTTGAAAAGGTTGAAATTCACCGTGTCAGCGGTCACATTTGGGCACGGCACATGCACAGGTACACAGGGAGTTTTCATTTGCTCTGGGGAGAAAAATGTCATCATTAGTCAGGTTGCAAATTTATTCTGATTTCTGATTACACACAGTGAAATATAAGATCTCTGGCTTGCAAAATACTGCCCAATATGACTTCAGAACTGAGATGAGAATCTGACATATAAGTTTAAAAAAACAATACTTTAAGCAAAGACAGTAGCACAGCATTGTGTTTCTTTTTGCAGTAAACCAAGTCAGGATGCATGTGTCTTCGCCTGTAACTAACACCTTTGCAAAGGAAATGTTTTTTTTGTTGTTGGTTTTTTTTTTTTACAGTTGCATCTCCTGTAGCGATTGATTGATTTGCATTTGATTTAATTCCCTTAACTGAAATTCAGGGTTTGAAACCAGTCACTTCACAGCAACTTCACCCCCACACGGAATTTGTTCAATACACCTCTTAGCACATTTAACCAGCCTCACATTTCACATTTCACCTGAAAAAAAACAAAAAACAACTGAAATTTGCCATGTGAGTGGCATTCTTGACTCAGCCGCTGACTGACTCAGTCAGGCTTGGGTGATGTAGTGCTGGGTGCTGTGCATATTAATGTTGAAATGAATTTCCTTCTGCACTTTGTTTTAACAGCAGTTGTCCTGAAGTTGTATTTGATATTCCTTTGTTGACTCTGGTAAATACTGGTTGCCATTAAAATGTGTCTCAACCTACAAATACTCGGCATTAGGAGGCTATAAAGGTCATCTTAGGTTAACAGTCAAGAAGTGAGGATGTATCCTTTAAACTATAGATTCATGTTCTTTAAGCCCCAACTTTCCATATTTTATGTGTGTAAACGTATACAGTGAGATACCACTGATGCAGTTTTACAATACACTTTTTTCCTGCACAGATTAAGGTGTTAACCTCAGTGTTTACAAAGGAAACCAAACAGTCGGTTTGTTAGATAGCAATTGCTCTTCACTATTAAGTTAGTTGCTTAAAATTACTTCATTTTAGAGGTAATTTCTTGCAGATTAGAAGTATTTCTAGAAGCAGTCACTACCTGAATGCTAATCGCTATATGAGCATATGAGTGACTTTAAACTGGAATTCATGGTGATGCAGTAGAGCGTATAACCTACCGTTGCAGTTGCATGTGCTCTGAGACAGAGCGGTATGAGAGAACTTGCAGCCCAGGAGGATGATGAACATCCAGCAAACACTCATCTTGATCTTTGGCGCCGTGAGTGTGAACTTGCCTCCAGCGCAATAATGTCCCCGAGGCTTTCCCACATTACCTAAAGCTTGAAGCTCCTCCGGCAAACTACACAAAGTGTGCGCTGCAGAGGAACCCGGACCGTTACTCCGATATCATCAACCCCGGTTCCATGCACGCGTTCCTTTCACTGTTATACATCATATCCTCCCTGTGTGTGATTGAAGAACTCCCACGGCGCTGCAGTGACTGAGCCTCACACATCCTCCCTTGGAGGAAAACATCCTGTGACAGAAAACGCCTCCTCTTCTCGAGTTTCCGATCTCTCCTGGAGTTTATGACCTTTTGATAAGTGTTAGTACAGTAAGACAGTGGTCATGTCTTCATTTAGACCACAAGGTCATTGTTTGACCGCTCCTTCCCCGGTTCATTTTTTCTTTGTTTTGGGCCTGTTTCTGTAATTTTGGGCAGAATCTAAACTACTGCTCAGCTGTAATACTATTTGTGAAGTAAATGTGTACAGTACAACATTACTGAATCATTGTGAATGAATGTGAATATGTGTTTGTGATATTTTTTTTTTATACTACACACACAGTTTTGCCATAAAGTGCTTAGTATTTTGGAAGCTGTTGCATATTTGATTGAATGTGTTGCGTCGTCACTGTGTGGTTGTGAAGGGAGACAAAGACTAAGAGAAGGAGGGAGATAAAAACTTTGTGGTAACTAAACAAATGTGCCTTATCCAGAATTTAAAAAAAAAAAAGAAGAGGAAGAAAATTTGCATGAAAGCACAGAAGTTGGTCATAATGTGTGTTTTTCTGCTCTGTAGCTGTATGTGGTCAAGCAGCATGAGGAGGTGAGTGACCAAAAGTGCAATGACCCAGTGTACCATGTGGCAAAGTTTACTGAACACAATGAGATGTGCCAAACAGATATCCAACCGGTTTGAACTGACATTTGTGTGGCTGCCTAAGTGTCACTATCTGACTGGAACACAGAAAGTCAGTCCGGGAGAGAGGTGAAAAAGAAACTATCACAGTTATGGCACTTACTGAAAAAAGAAATCCCACAGTGATTGTGCTGTGTAGCGATGCCAGCTATTAGAGAGGGTTCCTCCCACCCACAGGGTGGTAAATCTTCAATCTTCACCACTTTTGATCATTTTAAAAAGTTCATAGCTGTATCTACACAGAAGGCTTGAGGGGAAGGTGCAATAGGTTCTTTAGTCCACTAGATGGCAACAAAGCATTTAATTTTGATCAGCCTGTTGGTAACAATTTTTGACTGCCTAAGATTTAGTATTAATTGCAGCAATGTGTTCCACTTTTCTTCAGTGCCTCCTCTTTGTTTTATACAGGGTTTAGAGCAAGGATTACAGGCCTTAAAAAGATGTGTACTATGTGTGGCAACACATGGTGACAGATTCATTGTGAAGGGGGGGGGGGGGTTAATGCTTTGCCAAAAATGTTGCCTGTAATTTTAACTCTGAAAATGGATGAGGGGTGGGTAGGTGGGTGGGATTGACGGGCTAGTATAGTAATGCCATGTGTCCATATGGATAACGCGCAGTAATCTCCTAATCTGGAACATGTCCCTTTTGTCTGGTGGTGGTGACTTTGGCTGAGCATCAGCAGGAACCCACCCTGTGTGGCTTAATGCGGCTCCTTATCTCATTTTACAGCATGTTTCCTGAAACAAACCAACGGTTATAGTTTTATTATTATTACTATTACCCTATTATTATTATTACTGTTAGTAACTGTCGGATATTGATGCTGCATTCATTTTTCCTACATTATTTCCTATTTTTCCCATAGAATCCTATATTTTCGAATTTACAGTCTTTGAGATAAAAGTTATTCAATAAGGTGATTTTGAGATGCACCCTGACACAACAGCATTTAAAAATCTGATCTATTTTAGAAAATGGGGAGCACATGATGACTTTGCATTCAAGCGGCAGGAAGAAGAGATGACAGTGAGTATGTAATTATAGTTTTCATCAATTAATCAGCAGAAAATTGCTCTAAAATGTGTCAATTGGGAACTGGGGTTACAGCGCAATCCATCTCTTTCCCAGTCACATCTGCTTCATCGCCAGGTCATTCCTCTTCTCCGTGCTCAGCCCTGATATAAGATATTCCCCACGATCCCTGAAGGCAGCATTGGATTCTGGGCTGGACAGGAAACGACGGAGACGCGCAGCGTGTCTCCTCATCAGCTCCGGGAGAGAAGAATGGGAAAGGGAACAGGATTTTGTATGTAGACGAGGCAGCGTGTGAAAACATGAGGACAACGGGCAGTTTTTGACTAGTTATCTCTTAAAAACATATATAATTACACATATCATAATAGGAGTTTTCTTCTTTCCCCCCCGAGTACAGGGATATTTGCTCCCATTGGAAAACACAGGGGAGGAGAGGAGCCTCTTTGTGAATCCCATCTGACTGTAAGTGGGTTTTTCTTTACTATTCCGGCATGTTTTAATTATCTCACGCCTTGTCGGCCTTTCTAGAATCAGCTCCCTCACAGACTGAGAATGTCAATCATAAATAAATGTCAGTATATTGTGCCACACACTGGCAGCAGCCCATGTTGGAGATTTTGTCCTCGGGAAAAGAAACGGAGGAGTACTTAAACTGTATGTTTACCATACTTCTTAAAGACAAGGGTCACTAAATAGCGATCTGTGAATATGTTGTTGCTTGTTAGAAAAAGTGTTTAGTCTGTTTGAATGGGGAGGGGGTTATATGCCCCCTATGCGGCCATTGAACAATCCTTTTCTTGGGGAGAAAGGGTGTGCAGCGTTTGGGCCGACTGGGAAAACAGCCGCAGCTTTCATGGGAGTGACATTTGAACATGAGCCCATTGTTATGATGTATTTGTTAGTTTTTATTGCCAGAGCCAAGCCTTGTGACTCTGTCGCGGCCGGCTGGAGGTATTTTCAACCTCATTTTCTGTCCTCTGCATCTAACAGAAGGGATATGTACAGTCTCCACCCTGTTTAGCGGGAGGAGGCTATCAGCTTCTGGTAATGGCCGATGGTTTTGTCGCGGTAATGTTTATATCTTGCTGGTGGACTTATGAAATTTCACATTTCACGTATTTAAAAGCACATAAGATAAGTGGTAATATATGTCAGTGTGGCTGGGTTCAGCTCATCATTAGCTGCCTTCTTCACAGCAGTTCATGAGCACTGTTTTAATCCCCTTTGTTGGATGACGCCGCCGGCAGCAGATTGGATAACATGTAGCCAGTTTGACCAGTGGCTATCCCCAGTTCACTGCTAGCACCCACATCAGCTAGTAGCATCTTAAGTCTTTAAAACTAGGCATTTATCCTGAAACTAGGAAAAGTTAAACACTTGAGCTGCTGCTTCACTGGCACAAATAACTAGAGCTTCCCAAACAGCCAAATGATTGTAAATGACTTGAACAAGCTTCTCCCCTGAGGTCACGCTGTGTTTCTCTCTCTCTGCTTGTAGCCTCAGACTTTGCATCATTTCAGACGTTAGTACTGGAAAGATAATGACCCTTCATTGACCGTGGGGTTCAAAGGTCATTTAGTGAGGAGCTGCACACCATGCCACAGTCTGGCTGACTTCCATATGGACCCAGTAAACATTCCCTGTGTGTGTGTGTGTGTGTGTGTGTGTGTGTGTGTGTGTGTGTGTGTGTGTGTGTGTGTGTGTGTATTGTTTGCACTACCCATGCCAGACAAGGACAGATATTTAGCTGTATCTCTTCAGTTCAGGGGGTGAAAATGGGCTCAAAAAGAGCCACTAAGAAGCCACTTTGCCCTGCCTTTATTCCCCCCACGGTGGCATTATAATAGACCGTCTGTGTCCTCAAGGCACGCTTGATTTGCATCCACAAAGCACTAGACTACAAGCACATTATTCTGTGCTTTGAGACAGTGCAGCAACAATGCAGCCCATTCGCTTACAGTGCAGTTAATGGGTTGAAAATAACTACTGGCCTTCTGGTCGCTCCCCCTCAGCCAGATGCATTTAAGCTTGTTATGTTTTTTTTTTTTTGGTTTCTTTTGGCGTGTGGAGTGAGGTTTTACTTTCTGTTTTGTCAGAGACACAGAAGAGGACAGAAAATGTATGATGCCCAAAGGACATCTGGAAAACCTAGTGATATGTTGTTCCTTTGGGTATTGTTACACAGTGGCTCTGTTTTTCTGTGCTGTGTCCCATTATGAATGTTACTTAAAAACAAAATGATCAGCTGGTTCTGTAAAATGGAGGGTTTGAAAATATTTGCTCTGATTTTGATGATAGAAGCAACTTTTTTGGGGGTTTATTTTAGGCCCCTGGCTGAATTCCAACAGGTAGTTGTAGCAATATACTTTTCAGCGAGTGCCTGTTTGATTCAGTATCAATGTTTTGTGAAAGTACTGGTGCAAAAACACAATACCAGCACCTTGTGTAATAGGATCATACAAGACATTTACTCAGTAGGTTGAGTTATACTGAAATCACTGCATTCAGCTCAGTCATGGATTAAATGTCTAACCACAGAGGTAAAACACATGTTAGAACAGAGCGTGTCATCTCACTGCCCCTGTTTAAAAGCACATGTAAGGAATTTTTCACTGTCAGCTTTCTCTCTCAAGGCCGTTGGAAAGAGAAGCGAGGGAGAGAGGGGATATATTTTGGGAGAAGAAACGGCTCAAAATACATAACCAGAAACATGGTTTTCTCATTCGTCCACTTGTTTTGCCAGAAGACGCAGGGAAGAAAAAACGCTTCTGCTTTCCGCCATCGACCCCACTGCCTCATTTTATACTTTTTTGTACACTTGACTTCTTTTGGATGTAGTTGATTAGATGAGAAAAACAGCTGTCAAAGAAATTTTGGTATTGAGGAATGATCCGCAGAGACTGTGTGTGTTAGAGAAGAGGGATTTGAAAGCTATTCTTGGTTTGTGTGTGTGTTAGCATCTCCTGCGTGCTGGTGTGTCCATCTGTCAGCACTTTACTGGCTCTGTTGTGCGGGTTGCAAGGGCCATGTCTGACCTCTGCCCATCCATCCACCCATGTCCACGGACATAATAAGACTTAACTGCACAAAAGCTCCAAAAACAAGAGCCTGGAGGCGGCGTCTGCGGTGGTGGTTGCTGGTGGTTGGTGTAAGTTTACCCAGGTTGTGTTACAGCCGTGGGTGTAGGTGGGTAAAGGGAGAGCAAGGGGGGGGGGGGGGGGGATGGCACTTCAAACGCAGCCTTCAACACGCACTGATGGAGAGCCGCAGGGGAGAATGTAACCTGATATTTCCTCACTGACAGGAGGTACCTTGACTTGACTTGTTTTGGTGGACTAGAGAGTTTAAAAGCCACCAGCTGCAGCGGGGCTCAGCTCACATGATGCCAGACAAGATGCCATGTTATGAGTGTGTTGTGTGTGTGTGTGTGAGTGAAAACGAGAGAAAGTAGCTATGTATCATTCCACCTGGGTGTGTCCCCCCCCCCTCCCCTTGTCACAGACACGTGGTCCCGGCCTCTATAGGGCCTTGTTCTGGTAACATTTTGCTGACCTTTGGTGGCAGCTGCCCCTGCCATTTGGAGACAAAGACAAATGGCTAACCAGCCTGTCTGTGGCCTCTAAAACCTCCACTGTTCCAGATAGTGAGTTGCTCTTCCTGTTGGCCTTTTCATACGTACGTAGAAACTTATATCAGTGCCCTCCGCGACAGGAAATCAATTGTTTGAGATCCACTTGCAGCCTTTTCTTATGTGATGACTGATTTCTGTTCTCCGACAAGGAGAAAGCTGAGCACACGCACTTTCACTTTTCCTCACCTCCAGTTTCGTTATTGCCCTTCTCGGTAGTAAACACACGCCCACGTGAAGGTGTGTTGAGTCGTCCGCTTGCACTGAAACCAATGTATGGACAAGGAGGCACCTACTCTCCGGCTGCACTGCTGATCGGAGTAGGCAGAAGGAGGGCATCCGCCTCTCCTTTCAGGACAATACATGATCTCGGTCCTCGTTCAGCAGGTGCACTCAAGCGCACAGGCGTACACACACACACACACACACACACACACACACACACTGCTATATTAAGGCAACTGAAGATACAAATGGCTAGGATTGACCTACCATCAGTTCTCCTCGCCATGTCAGTTGTCATATCTGTGCCACTGGGTGAATGCCTTCTCCTGCAGCACTGACGAGTGTACTCATTTATAGCACAGGTCAGTCCTGGTGGGATTTACACTCATAAAGGGAAAGCCCATTTTTAGAGATATTGATTTATCATTGATTCAGGAGTTATTTTATGATGAATTGTTGTAATATTGCCTCACCTGCCTTTCCTACATTTCCCAGTTTTCCTTGCACCAGAGAATGGGTTGCAAGGTAGAAGGAGCAAGTTTGAGTTGCCGCCCCTTTACTCTTGTTGTCGTGCTGTAGCTGCATTGCATTCTGGTCTATTGAGGCTACATCGGAGAAAACTGATACTTCTCCCACTTTTATGATGGATTTCTCCCTGTATGATTAGAAGGCAGGCACCTGTAGAAAATCGTCGGTCTAGAAATAAGCCTTGAATCAGAAAGACCGACTAAAATTGAGCGATACCTGCTCATGTTTTGAAGGTTAGCTTTCATGTGTCATGAACAGGGCATTGCTCCACCTGCCAGTCAGTCTTTATCTCCACACCGCTGCTTCCGTGACCCGTTTTTCTATATTTTATCTGATCTGCTGCGATACATTTCCAACCCTGCTGCATTGTTCATTCATTAATTGTCCCTTTTTGTTTGCTACCTCTGTCACTGTACACTTTGTTTAAGCAGCTTAGGCAGCCATTAATCAGTGTGACTTTGACAATGGCAGCTGGTTGATTCTCACTGCTGGGCTGCTGGTGAGGGCCCCCCCCCCCCCCACTCCCTCCTCCTCCTCCTCCTACTGTATCATAGTTGGTCTGTTTTATTCACTGTTGTCAGGGCTCTTTGTTAACTTCACAGTGCACAGGACAGGAAATAGGGGGGGGGCCACACTGTCTTCACTGTTGCTCTCTGTCATGCAGTCAGCATGCTCAACACCTGTGACTGCCACAGAGCCCCGAGGCCCTTCTGCCGTGTTGTTTGTGCACCTATCTTTAAGTTAAGTCGCACACAGTTGGGCGATCACCCTGAAACTGATCCTGACATCCAAGGTTGGAGAAAGGGAATCTCATCCCAGTGGGAATTCTCAACTGGAATTCCAGCGGTCGCATCGGATATCAGTGGAGGAGAGAGCGCAGGGAGGGCGGAGCGGAGGAGGTGATTTATGGCGTCATGTTTCTTTCTCCGCCGCACCAGTCTGTGTCATCCACGGCAAAGCCCAGTTCAAGATCCACCGCAACCGTCGCGGGGCAGGTTGATGGATGGGGCTGGCCTGTCTGTGCGGATGGACAGCCTTTTGAAGTGGGCCCTGGATAATGGCTCTTTGACATGGAGAGAGCAGAGAATGCTTAAGGCAAGCAGGAGTACTTTAGAGAGAGAGAGAGAGAGAGATAGTGAGTAGTGTTAAGAGCACACAAAGTGCTAAGTCAGACGAAATATTCATGTGCTGTCTGGCTGCTGCAGCTGCTGTATAGAAAATATGCAGTATTGACTGGGGGGGTGATGTATGATCTGTCCCGTGTTAGAATTACATATGGAGGGAGAGAGCGGCTTTATTTCCTACTCTCCTTATTGCTTTCACATGCACTATTTGGGATCCTTAATTGAATTAAATTAAAGGGCCAGTCCTTTGCAGCAGATCATGGCCGCGGTCGCTTTAACACCCAGCACCAGCAGTTCCTGTGTCCTCTCCGTCTGATCAGAGTTCAGCCGGTTCTCATGAAACCGTAGCAGCCGATCGCGTGTCCCTGTGTTTATATGTGTGTGTGCTGGAGTTGGTGTTTGTTTGCCTTTTTTTTTTTTTTGCAGTCTCTGGTAGCACTTACAGTCCCAGCATAGCTAGGGTTAGAGGGAGAGAGACACACACATACACACACACAAACACACGCAGATACAAACAAATGAAACTGTACTGTTTCCCCTCACCCCGCTGTGAAATGCCTGCTTCTTGGCCTAAAAGTGTTTAGATGACCCCTGTTTAGAGGAGTTTATGCTTATACAGTTGTCTAACCATTGACCTGCGGGTTACATTCCAGTCAAATCCACCGGGGATCCAGTTTTATATACCACTTGGTATAAACCAACAATAGTGGCATTATAAGACTACCAGAGAAAGTCAAGGATGCAGTTACGGTGATTACAGTGTCCTTCCCTAGAGTCTCTTTTTAGGAGGTTGGCATCACGTTGTGTTGGGGGGGTGGGAGGGAGGGGGTGTCATGTTTGTGTGTGTGGTTACAAAAGCAGTGACATATGTCTGAAACATTGGAACAAATAAATACCCTGGCACGCATGGAAAATAGATTCCAGACCTGAGTGTGCACTGGATTTAAGTTGTCATCTTCTTGAACTCCAGCTCCAACAGGATCGTCTTACACTACATACATAATATTTGAGGCTAAAAACAGGCTCAGCCCTGCATTATTTAACTGTTCCAGCTGTTTCAAGTGTTTCTGTGTTCATTTCAAGCCACGAACCAGCAGTACTACCAAAAACTAGGGCTGAAATGTCTTGTTTTGCCATTAAATATGCACTGTAGCCTACTTTTCCACCCTCTCAGATCTTTAACTGCACTCTCACCCATGCTCATGAAAGTTACCCCAGCTCAAGCAGCTACACTATCCAGGCTGTATTTAAGCATGTGGTGAAACCTCAAGGAAGGGAAACGAGAGGGGTTGGACAGCAGCCTGCCCTTGTCACATTGCCCGCTCATTGCATCCCAAGCCAAGAGCCACAAGGTTCACCGCACATCGCCGTGTCACTAGTGACTCTGCAAACCCAGCTGGCTGCCAAAAGGACTTAGGGAAGTGGAAGGACACCTGCGAGGAAGAGGGTGAAAAATGTGAAAACGGTGAGAGGAAAGAAGCGTCAGATGGAGGAGGACAGGAGAGACAGGTTTATGAGAACCAATCAAATATATTTTTTTTCAGTGCAGCTGATGTCATGTGAAACAACGGCTCGGAAACACTGAGGTCATTCTTCGTTTTCCTCGCGTCCCCCGGCCGGTGTCTGGAAGTCGCACTTTTTTCACAACACTTGGCTTCAAGCTCGTGCTCTGAATTTACTGTAGGGACTGATGTTGCCAGGATGCTCTGTTTTTTGTTTTTTTTTGCATCAGGGTTCACGCAGGACACTGGAGGAATGTGGGAGTTTCAGACAGTAACTGCACTGACCTACAACGAGGAGAGAATCCAAGTGAAAACTCATGCTTGCCGTTGTAGAAGTGGATTGACACATTTTTGCGAGAGAATCCCTTGTCAGTGGCTCAAACCTGCAGGCTTAATCTCACAAAATAGTGCTCTGTGGGTGTGTGTGTGTGTGTGTGTGTGTGTTTTTGTGGCTTCCTATTGCCAAATCTCATTGACTAATACCCTAGCAGCTCTCCAAGTGAGCCTGAGCTGCCATTGACTTGGCTGAGTAGCTTGCTAATCTCTCTCTGCTCCGCTGATCTTCACTCTCCAGCGATTCCCGATTATTTCGGCCCATGTGCCGCACAGGCAACTCGGCGAGTGAATCATCTTTGGCACCGTGACCAACTTCCAGGCTGCAGGGGAGGGTCACAAGCAGATCTGCGGTCAGTGAGCTTGACCCCTTCACCCCTCGCTGCTGTTGGAGACTGAAACAGTGTGAATGAGAATCATGATTTCTGTCTGTAAGCTGATCAGCTTTGAGCGAGCTGCACTAATGAGTAGGTTTGAGAGTTTGCACTGCGGTTAAATGAAAACAGTCCACAAAACGCTCCGACACAAAGGACTGTTTTGATCCAACACAAGAAGGAACAGGTCCAAATGTAGTCAAACACAAGAGGCATGTGATCATGTAACCTTGTATATGTGTGTTACATTACCCATAAACCCCACTGGCAGCTAGCCAGCCAGTGGGACCTCCGTCAGATCCCACTGGCCATCGTGGGAACATTCCTGACGCAGCATTATTCCATAATTCCCACCATGTGTGGTTTTTCCAGGGCCGAGTGCTCACTGCAGAGGCCGTGGAGAATCCCACTGAGGAGAGGAGATCAGCTCCTTGTAATCGCAACCAGACTTCAGTGTGCGTGAGTGGGAAGAGCAGAGGTAGTCTGGGAGTGATACTGCAGGGTCAGTCCAGTAACACCTTCACCACGGGTTAAAGCTCAAGAGAACAAGTTGTGTGTTTAGCCTCGGTGCGGGGACTCACTTTTTTGGTGTTAATGGTTTTGTCATGTGACCAGGAGGCACTTTGGAGTCAGAGGACCTTGAGTGCAGTGAGTAAAATAAAGTAACCACATGAGTAGTTGTGTTAATATTAGTCATGGATGAATCACTTGCTGGCAGTTTAAGTTTATTGAAGGATAACAAAACAAAAGGCTGCTATCAGTATCTTATTTTGAAAGTCAGACGGTGACATGGATGTGAAATGATTATATTGTTGGCATTGTTTTCACCTTGTGAGTCTGGGTGTGTGTGTGTGTCATCAGGGTAAAATGTGCTGTGGCAGGTGTTTATACGTCTGTTTGTCTGTGGACGGATGCCGTCACCGTGATGGAGCCACAAGATACAGTCAGGACAGGTGTGTAGTTGAGATCAAGACAGAGATGGGCGTGGTCCGACCCATGTGTACTCGGCAGCCGTTACTGCATTATTACATGTGTAGCGAGTAGTCGTGGGTCAGAACATCAACACGTCAACAAGTGATTTTGTATTGACCTACGGAAGAGGTCAGGCCGTCCACTGTGCAAGAATAGCTTCTTCCAGTTCCACTTGATTTGGTGTAAAAGCAATACGCTGATCAATACTAATGCACCTTCCCAGCGAGGATGCGCTTTGTAGCGAACCCATCAGTCAGTCAGCTGACTGATGGTTTTGCCTCAATGCCCTTACAGGAGCGCTCAGGGTCACTGCTAAGGCCTCGTCTTGCTGTGAAACCAGATTACGATGTTGTTTCTGATCAATAAATCTCCCTGGGACCAGCAGCCATTGTTATTACAGATCAGTGGTGAATTAAGGAGCGAATCTGTCCTGTGTCACAACCAGATTATCACATTGTATTGTGTTCGCCTCGTCATCTGTCACAGAACACAACACTGTAATTTATCACATTTCCAGATGCTATCTTGTCATGCAACACAAGAATGGGAGGAATGCATCTTTCATCATTAATCTTTGGCCTCGGTTGCGTCACTCTGACGTGGTGTTTCTGCTTCTTTGTGCAGGTAGTGTTAAGAGTAGACTTTCTTCCCTGTGTAGTATGTGTTTGTATGTTGTTATGATCTTTACAGTATTCATTTCCACTTTCTACCGTCCCGCAAGATTATGTTAATAGATGTGTTGTTGTTAACTGTATAGTATTTTAAGGCCATTGTTTGTAATGTTATTGTATTGTATTTTTTTCTACTGTAAGTTCTTCCTGTTTTTTTTTAATCAAAACAATTCATCCTCCGAACTGTGGCACAAGTTCAAAATGACACATCTGGGATTTAGTGGTTGAAAAACTACTTGAATTTTCCTTTTAATGTGTGAGTGTGCCAAAACCTAAAGAAGTTAAAGTCTTACTTTTGATCATTTATCTCAGTTGTATCGTTCAAGAGTGACTAAGAAAATATTTGAGATGGATTGCTCATATCTGACCAAATGTACTCATGTTTGTATAAGTGCCAGTACTCATCCGGTCATCATTATGACTAATCTAGAAAATCTGAATCAAACAGAATACACACTTCATTTTGTATTTCTGTGTGTTATGAAACAGGAAATGCTAAAGTATCCGATGTTAACTATTCCTCCCTTTATTACAGACGCTGCTGGTATGATGATCATTTAAAATAAAACTTTTTCTGATGGTGTTTGTTTGAAGAAAAGAGGAAAAAAACCTTTGCGAGTGAGTCACATCATTGAAGATCAGTATGAGGCGTACATTACCTCTCTGAATGGGTCTGACACAGATGCCTAAGGGGAATAATATCCACTGATCTTCCCAGTTTAATGTGGCGTGTCATCCTGAGCAACAGAAACCCTGTGTAGTGGCTTGTGTCTCATTTTTGCCTTTAATGTCTGTTTGGAACAAGTCTGTTATGTGGTCCTGTAAAACACTTATTACAGTATGTGTCTATATATAGATATAGTATACGGCTAGTGCCACAGACGGAGCATTTGACAGTCATACAGTACATGCACTGTACAAACATATCGTGCGTTTAGCTCCGTTTGATTCCTGCACACTCATTCGCTGGGCTTCCCCCTACAACAATCCTGCCTTTCTTTTCCTGCTGTGACATCATCATCACCCCCTGCTCACTCAGTGCCCTGCCTTCCTCCCCACTTCCTGCCCCGACAGGAAATGAGCCACCCCAAAGGTTTTGCAGTTAATGGGGGCGGACAAGGACACACCTGTGTCCACTACACAGGTCCCTGTGTTTCCCCTTTGGTGTGTTGTTGAAGTGGGGCAACAATCTAGGCCACATAAAAAGTGTGTTGAAACCAACTGTTGTAAAGGCAGCGACACACAGGGCACCTTTTTGGGCAGTTGTGTGTTTTTGTAGTGCCCACACAGTCGCCTCAGCATTCAGTCACAAGGGAAGACATTGTTCCCAGGTTATGTTGCTCTGCACAGACTCCATAAACACAACATGTGCTGCGTATGTACCTGAGCATTCATAGTTCTCATACCCATGCAACTTTGTGAGCCGGCGCTGTAATGATGCTGCAGAAAGGGAAAAAAAAAAATCAGATAAGCAAAGTTTTGCATCTTATTACAGAATTTGAAAAGGAAAATAGAAGTCATGTCTGAAATTGTTTGATCTGAGTCATCTCCCTCCCTGTAAAAAAAACCACTGATCAGAAGTCGGCTGTGTTTATCTGTGCATGTGTCGCAGGCCTGCCTTTGTTTTCAGCGTGGGAGCAGCTGCCTGCCGGCCTGTGCGCTGTTGTGACTGGAGCAACTGTTCCCTGCAGCTGCACGGACCCATGTGTCACTGCCACACCTGTTGTATAGCCTTGTGTTGACTGAGTGATATCACACGTTAACTTGCGATTCAAGCAGGCAGTTGTGTTTTCGACACACACGTACGGCATGACCAACGCACTCACACAAACCTGTGCTCTTTCTGACGCTCTCGCCCTGTTACAAGAAGTGTGTTTGCTGTGAAAACACACGCTCACACACACTTTTTTTTTTTTTTTTTGGGGCCAGCCACATGCTGCGGATGAACAACAGTTGGTGTGTAGAAAACGAAGGAACAGCTGAGGCCAGCGGGAATGTGTTCCTCCGTAGTTCGCCATAACATCAGCTGCCTACCTCTCTCTCTCAGAGACACACACACACACACACACACACACACACACACACACACACACACACACACACACACACACTCAAAGTAAATACACGCCATGACCAAATCATAGCACTGATATTTTCCAACCAGCTCAGCATGTTATAACCTGACATACCTACATTATATTTTTTATGATTCAGCATCCAGATAGTTTTAGATAAAATAAGGTTAGGCCGCTGTGAGTCAGCACTGAGGTGAAATTCGCTGAAATGTCGGTCAGCATTGTTGAGACCTGGTGAGTCACACTTAATACACAACTAAGAGTTTTGACAAAGTTTGAGTTTCTACTCTGACTCATGTTGTGAAATTATCAGCCTGTGGTAGTTGCAATGCTTATTATGTTAGCTGCGTGTGTGTGTGTGTGTGTGTTCATGCGTGCGGGTCCTGAAAGGCTTTGCAGTCAAACGAAAGAAGGCCTCTGCAGCTCAAATGTCACATTCTTAATCTCGCACTAATAAGAGAGAGAGAGAGAGAGACAAGAGAGAGTTTATAATGAAGGGAGAACTGTGCTTGATTGCTTTCCGAGCTGTGAGATAAGTGTCTTTCTGGCCGCGCGTGTCATTTTCGCCTGTGCTTAGTTAAGTCTCTCGCTCAAGCACCCTCCGTAGTTAATCCCCTGCATTCTTGTGACAGTGAAATCAAGTCTGCTCTCCTCCTGCTGCCGGCCTTCAATTCCCTTGATTTCCCCTGCAGTGCGGTGAGAGCAAACACTCGATCCATAAAGTTTGGGATTTCACTGACTAATGGCCGTGGTCGAGGTGACCAAAGCAGTGGGTGTGCGCTTCTTCTACAACAGCCACAAAAAATAAAGCAAACCATATCTGATTGGTTTTATTCTTCCTTTCTTTCTTTCTTTCTTTCTTTCTTTCTTTTCTTGTTTCCAGGGGATAAAAGCCCGGTCGCAGAGCGGCGTGGTGGTTTCGCTTGACCTTTCACCTCAATAGGAAGGAGAGAAATTCACTTCAGAGGTAAGAGTTCCTGTAAACCGGAGTGAGTAAATGGTGCCACTGCTGCTTTCTGTGGGTAATAAATTATGAGCAGAGGAAAAAGGAAAGACGGTATTGACGTAAGCTTCGCAAAAACTCAGGCTTCCTCGCACAAATGCCACAGAGATTATTGTTTTGACACCATTTGCTGCTGTAGGCAGCCGCCAGGGAAGTTATTTAAGGTGGTCTCAAATGCCAGTTTTAGTGCAGTGCTTCTGACATGCACGTCTGAGGAATCACGTGTTCAGCTATCATCTGTCATCTCGCAGCTTTAAATTTTTCAGCAAGTGGAATCCCCGGTCGACGGTGTAGATCCATCATGTGTTTGTTGTTTGTTGTTTAGCCAAATCCTCAGGCAGAAGGCCTTGTAAATTAAAGCCAAATGAAAGAGGAGTCAAACCTCTGAGGATCTCGTCAGGGGAGAGTCTGCCTCACCGAAGGAGATAATTCTTGACTAAAGTGGAACCATGTGAGGGCGAACCATGGCTGTGGTCAGTAGCAAAGCGATGCTTCTCTCAGTACGTCTGTATTCTCTCGCTATCACAGATCTGCGTTGAGTTTGAAACCCAGAGCCTCAAAGTTTCCACTCATATTTGTACAAGAGATGCTGACTTTCTTTTTTTTTTCAGAGATGAAGTAATTACATAATGTACTCATTTTCAGATCAATCACTCACACTCACACAGCAAGGAAATCTATATTTAGATTGCTGCTCGGCTGAATGATGCCGCTTTATAGGAAATGCACACATGGCGAAACAAGACTCCGAAGGCCCACACTCGTACTGGGTTGTTTTTAATTTTGGAAAACAAGCTTGTGATGAGTAAAAAGCCCGGCAGTGAGGCTGTGGAAGGAAGCTGGATTTTAAACTGGGACCCCAGCGGTGATGGAGCCTGAGGCTGAGAGGAGGAAGCCTGCTCCCCTGCACTTAAACTGTTTCAGGAAGTTGGGATGCTCATGTGTCAGAGATATTTATAAAGGTTTATAGCTGTGTGACTGGCGGGTGACTGTGTGTGTGTGTGTGTGTGTGTGTGTGTGTGTGTGTGTGTGTGTGTGTGTGTGTGTGTGTGTCAGCGTCATGTGTTTTAAGGGGAGGTTGCCATGCAGAGATGCTCACTAACGTCGACACTGAGCTGCCAATATTATTCAACATGTACATCACGCATGCAAGGCCACGGTTAACATGTCATTGTTCTGTGATGCGGTTGTCATGGCAACCTTTTCATTCAGAATCGGGCAGTCTTAAAACAGATTGTCCTTGAAATGATCCCCGCACCACCACCGCTATTCCTAAAGAAATACAGATTGCAACCACAAAGACGTGTGTGTGTGTGTGTGTGTGTGTGTGTGTGTGTGTGTGTGTGTGTGTGTGTGTGTGTGTGTGTGTGTGTGTGTGTGTGTGTGTGTGTGTGTGTGTGTGTGTGTGTGTGTGTGTGTGTGTGTGTGTGCGTGCGCGCGCGCGCGCATTCCTCAAGGATGGCAGCATTGGCACAGCAGGAATGCTGGAGGTGGCGTGGCAGGAAACAGACTGGCACATTTTTTCATGTCCGTCTGATGAGACCCACACACACACACACACTCGGACATTTGCTTCACATTCAGATAACGAGGCTTTTCAGCAGTAGCTCATCAGTGGTCAGCTGCAGGGGTTATGAGGTGAAGGGCTTAGCAAGGGGGAAGATGGGAAACGTAGTAAGCTAACGGAGGAAGACGTGCCCAGCTGCTACTGGCATGCGTGCAGCTGTATGCTTCTTTTTGCCTTTAGGTACAACACATTGCACATGGCCGGCTTGCTGCAGTAGGAATACATTGTTCATGCACGGGGTGTGTGTGTGTGTGTGTGTGTGTGTGTGTGTGTGTGTGTGTGTGTGTGTGTGTGTGTGTGTGTGTTTGGGCATGTGTGTGTTTGGGCATGTGTTGCTTGTGCAAAATGTTATACCTACTGTGCTTTGTATTCCCTAACAGGTGGCGGATGTAAACCTCTCGTTCTGCTAGAGCAAGCAAAGAACGGGTAAAAAAAAAATCTATGTTGGTCCCATAATGATTTTATTGAGTGACATTAATATTGAAGTATAATACCATTTACATCAATAAGTTACAGCAGGTTCTTAATATTGTAGAGCTACACATTTATACCCAAACAGACCTACACTGCTGAGCTAAAACATGAGCTGAAGATTTTACGTCACAGCAGCTCAGCTCTTTTTCCTTTGGTTTTTTTCCAGAGCACAGCAGTAGGTCTCTTACTCTCTCTCTCTCTCTCTCTCTCTTCCTCTCTCTCTCTTTCTCTCTCTCTTTTTAAGCAGTACCTGTTTTTAATGTCTGGCTTGGTCTTCTCAACAGTCAGCCTCTGTTGTCTGCTGCCTGCTGCTGCAGTGCTGCATCATGTTTGAAAGTGTGTGTGTGTGTGCGTGCGTGTGTGAAAGAGAGAGAGCCCACTGCAGTATACCACTTGAGCCCCTATGTGGGTGTGTATATATATATATATATATACGTCTGTGTGTAGATGTAACCTGATCTCCTGAGGACAGGGACAAGACTATTGATTTCACATTTGTACTGCTGCCCCGCAGGGAAGCTGACACATCCTCTGTCTGTTTGTGTGCAAGGGAGAATGAGTGAGAGATGATGGGTGACAAGAGTGTCACCCGCACGTGTGCTGCTTGATTTGTAGCATGTTGACCCCCTCTTTTATAACGGTAACATGAAGTATTGGTAAATTATGTAAATCCCTGCAAACGTCAGCAGAATGTCTCTGTGTTTATATGAGGAGGCAGATGGACACCCTGTGGGCCAGGATGTGGACACATCACTTCAATATGTTAGTTATTACTGAGGATCTAGGCCAGGCTCACATTGGAACCTTATGATGGCTGCATGTCCCTCTGTGGAGCACGCCAATGTGGAGATGTACATGTGTGTTGCCATGGCAACGCCCGTTAGGAGTGATGCAGGGCCAGCTGAAGTTTGGCTCGCTCTCATATTGATGAGCTGCTGAGTCCTCACACCTACCGCCCACCACTGTGACCGTGCATTTTCACACTGCCTCTCTTCTCTCGTCTCAGTTTCTCCTGCTCCTCCTCTTCTCTCCGACCCCCCCAACCCCCCCCCCCCGACTCCCTCTCCATCTGTCCGCCTCTGACATCCTCCTCATCTTTCTCCCCTCTCTGTCCCCCATCTCTTTCTCTGCCCCTCCTTTCCTAATTGGCCGTATAAGCCAGAGTCGCTCATGGTGTCACGCTGTGCTTGAGTGAGCTTGCATGTGTTTGTGGATCCATATGTGTGTATGTATGTGTGTGTGTGTGTATGTGTATGTGTGTGTGTGTGTGTCTGTGTGTGTGTGTGTGTGTTTGGGTACAAGTTCCTCCTCTGCTCGCAGGCTGTTGGTCGCGCTTGACTAATGACACTAGAGCTGTTGTTTTGGCCATCAGGCCCTCCCCTTTATTCACAACCTAATAGCCGGCTCCTTCACTCCATTATTCTACCTATCCATCATTCCCTCCATCACTCCCCCCCACGCCCTCTCACTGCGCTCTTACCCATCTCATCTCTCTTCCCTCAATCACTCCTTCCCCTTAATGCTCTCTGCTCTCCTATGTGACGTGACATTTTTTTTCCACAACTGTATTCGCGAGAACACGACACAACACAGAAAAAAATACTCCGATGCCTAAACACATTTCAACGGTTGTGGTGTGTTAGTTTGCAGAAGATAGTGTAGCTGTAACTGCACATCCTGGAGTGCTGACTAATCCCCACACAGTGGAGCCCGCGGCGGCGTTGCTTTCATTTTGAGGCCCTGCTTGCTGCTGCTTTACATACACATTTGATTGTTAATATCATGATATTAACACATTTTTTTATCACATTACATTTATACATACATATAAACATATATATGGCTTTTATTTTGAAGGAGGACCAGCTTCTTCTAAGCCAACATAGCTGACAACAACTTTGCACTGCCTTTTGTCTATTTGAATTTCAGTTTCAGTGACTGATCTACTGATATTTGACACATCTGCATAACTAGAGGTTACTCACCGCCTCTTCTATCCACATAGAAATCAAAAGCACACATTCAAACAATTATACAGAATAATTCAACCTTGTAGCGGCCAAGTGTTTGATTTTAGAAGTGTTGAGGTTGAGGGAAAACTGGCACAAGAGCAAGAGCTCGTTATGTAAAAAATGCATCATCAGCATCAGTCAGCAACATCATAATGAGAGTTGTCAGCATGTAGATCTATTTACAAAAAGCACTGAAGCATTTTCTTGTTGTGCGTTCTTGTCCCAAATTTCAAACTTGTGATCATCTTGTCACAAGCTTGTTGCTTTAACCTTTTAAGGCTGCATCCACCCTACACATCCCTTTCACAGAGGACCCACACAGAGTATTATGTCATTTTGTAGCGTCAGATGTCGGCGTCCGCGACGGGTCAGTTGAGGCTGACGGGCCGACCGCGCCCGGCCGGACTTTGGATGGTGGCCGACCCGCTGCTCCCTCGTTCGTAGAGTTCTTTCACTGGCACTGTTAGCTACAGCTCAGAGCCGGTTTCCTCTTTCCACTTTTAACTTGCCGTACGCCCATGTGACACGGTGACTTCGGTTTCTCCTGGTGTAACGTCTTGTAAATGAAGGGAGTTGACCTGGAAAAAAAAAGAAAAGGGAGAGGCAAAGGAAGAACGGAGGGATGGGAACGGAAATGAGCAAACGGCCACAGACTGCGCCGAAAACATGTGTCTGGAAATAACTGTTATTACATGCGCACACATTTACAATGAGATTGTATCTGTTTTATGTCTGAAACCAGCAATAAAGGGTTTGTTCCTTCCCGACAGTTTGCTCTCTTTTGACTGTCTAAGCATAAATGGGATCATAAGTCACACTCTGAAGTTTGTGTTGGCCTTAAACGGCTTCAGGATGTCATTATGATATCTTGACGCTTCAGTTTCCGCGTACATTTCGGTGTGGTTTATAACATGAGCATTCGGGGATGTGATGACAATCAGACACGTGAATGTGTGTGAGGTGATTCACGGCCTCTCACGGAAAAAAAGGCTCAGTTCACACCAGATAAGGGGCTGACATGAGAAAGAGACAAAGGAAAGGAGGTCAGGAAGAGAGAAGATCTTGAAGCACAACGGTACAGGGACTTACAGCGGCTTTGCTATTAAAAGACATTATATAACTGGGGTGTGCCTTGTAGTTTCCCGCTGCGCGTGTGACGTAAATTGAAAAGGACCCGTCAAACATGCATAATCACCTCACATCTTCTCCGGCCCATGCACCATTCCCTCTCGCTGCTCCACACACCCAGAGTCGGTCAGCAGTATTTAGAGTATGGGGGGTGTGTGCATGTTTTTGGAGCTATTCCTAGCCATGGGTGTGCTAAATGTTTTACTTGTTCCCTCTGTTTGAGCCTTGTCTGCATCTGTCCCCCTGGAGACCCTTGTCACTGTGAGCGTTTGTGTCCCACCAAACTCTTAAGAATTCCCCACTCCCTGTTTGCAGCCAAGCACCACAGCGCTGCATTCATGCCTCATAAGAGTTCACAGAGTTTCTATAATTGCCATGTTGTTGTCTAGCCCCGTGCCCAGTCATTTCCCGTCTCGTTCTTCCATATTTCGGCTATGTTTGTTTGCGATGATGTTGAGGGTATTTTTAGAAGCGAGGTGTCAAATTTACACAAAGATGATTTGAGAGAAGAGGGAAAGAGCTGTGAGGACAGGGTGGCTTTAGATGTTTGTGTGTGTGTGTTTTTTTTTTCCAAGGTGGAAAGGATGAGAGTCAAAGTGGCTGGTGCCTGCTTTTCATTAGTTCTCATTGCAACATTATAAAACTAACACACACACATTCAATATGGTAGTCTATTTCGAGGTGTTTAATGGAAACATCCACTCAGTCATGAGCAGCAGGAGTATCTGGCCACAATAGTGTTTACGCAGCTAAGGTCATATTCCACGTCCCAGCCTTTATATTTCCTGTGCGATTGAAGTAATGAAAGGATTTATTTGTAACTCAAATGTTAGGGGGAAGTCGGCATTCGAGTATCAACTAGGAACAGACGGGCATCGTCAGTGGTGCGGCTGTTTTTCCTTTTTTCTCTTGTTTTCTTTTTCGAGATTGTATGGATTCAATTAGCCGTTTTGTTTGTTCTCATAAAGAGTAATTCGACTCAGGCAAGTAAAGAGGGTTTGAACACAAAGAAAAGAGCAGCATCTACAGAAACGTACCAACCCAGAGAAGTGCCGCCGTGATGCAGAGGGCTGATGGGTAATGTGTTGAATGGAGGTGGTGCAGTCAGAAATCATGGCTGCTCCACTGTCCCAGCACTGTTACTCAGACTAGAGTTACAGTTCTCCTCTAACTACTCTGCTGAATCATAAAAGTTGCGTGTCCGTGCAAGATGCAGTTTAATGTGAACCAAATGAACAACAAGACTATCATGCAAAGTGAATTAAGAAGGAGGCAGACATGGAGACCTAATCTGACCTATGATGTCATGTTGCGCTCTCCCGTTCTTTCTGTCACACCCTTCTTTCTCTCCGGCAGCTTTTTTTTAATCTCTTCCCCTCTTTCTTTTTTTCTCTCATGTCCGTCTCAAGGACGAAGGGAGCTTCTCTGTTTGTGTTCTCGTGTGTTTCCTCTGGATGATCCAGTTTTCTCCAACCCTTAAGATTTACATGTGAGGAACACGCCGGCCATCACCCTTCACTCTGGAAACTGGCCTCAGACCTGCAGCTGGTCCTATATATTAAGGAGAGCTCACATGCAGAGGACGTGTTTCCCCAAAGAGATTAATTTTGTATGATTAAACGTTTAGTAACTTGAACCTGAAAGGTCTCTGTAACTAATCCAAGAGGCCAGTCTGCAGTTTGTTTGTCACATTATGTGTGTAAATAGGCCTCAGGCAGCATTAATCATGTGATTTAAAATGTGACAAGAGGCGAGTCAGCGAGTTCTTTTGAACCGGTACAGCAGTGTTTCCTTGCCTCAAATGAAGTTTCTTATTTATTAACCTACTTCCTGTGTCTGAACAGCAGCGTGTGCTATAATCAGTTTGTGTGATTTAGGCCTGACATATCTGTAGCAGACAGAAACCGGCCACTTTTGGAAACTTATAGCCTAATTTTTTATTGATATTCAGCAGCTTAACATTTAGTCTTCATACTGCTCCCTTTTCCAATCCTCTTGACGCTTTCTGATATGAACGACTTCTAAAGATAGAAATGTCCTCCTCCTCCTCCTCCACCACCTCTTCATCTTCATCCTCCTCAGCACCGGATGCTTACTGTGCTTGCTCTAAGATTTAGAGAGATTCGTTTTCCCTGAACACACTCCTCATCTTCCCTTCGCCAGCACTGCAGCATCAGCGGGATCTGCGAGTGTTTACATGGTACCAACAGAAAAAAAAAAAAAGTCTGCAGAGGGGAGACTCCACTGGGAAGACCTTTGACCTCTAACCTTTCACCCAGTAGACCGCTGAGCCAACCAGCAGCCACAGGAGACAGATGAGTGCTGGTCATGCTCAGACAAGAAAGAGGGACCGTGCAGGAGCGTCAGGAGGGGGAGAAGGCAAAAGCTACACATACACACACACACACACACACACACACACATATGCATGCAGAGAGCTGCCTCCCATCCCTGTGTCTTTCTCAGGTCATGCTCCATAAGCTTAAAAGCAGGGCCTCAGGTGGTAATTCACTTAAACCTGCAGCATCTGCCACTCAGGCTGCGATTCCATTAAAATGACAGCAGCAGAGCTATTTTCAAAGCGCTGTTTGTTTTTGCGCACGCATCATTCTTTTTCTGTCTCTGTTTTTATTCTCTTTGGATTTTTGTTCCTCTGGCTGTTTTAAATTGAATATGCACCTACAGCAGATGTATACACACATGTGGGTGCGCCTACCTGCAGATGTGTGTGTGTGTAACTACTGTGAAGCACCGCAGGCTGGTTGCTGTTTAAACACAGCTGTTTAAAGGTCTCCTGCAGTGCCGCTCATTTCTTGCTCATGTATTTACAGATGGGACCACGTCAAGAGTATTGGCAAACACAATGCAAGTTCATCTGATTTTGGCCATTTCCTCTTCCCGTCTGCCTCCATCCAGGCATGATGTCATGCCTTACAGCAAGGATACACAGCCCCTTTCATACTGGGAAACCCCCAAATAGATACAGACCAAAGGGCCCCATGTGGAGCCACAGTTGAAGGCAGCTGAGTAGACAAATGGATGTTTTAAGTTCTTTCGCGGTGGTATGGTACTGTGTAATTTCAATGAGGGCAAACTGGTGTATGCTTTTTGTCATTTTTATGGTAAACCACTGGGTCATCCTCAGGGATGTGGCGGGTGGATGTAAGGGTGGGAGGGGTCCCGGATCCCGGATCCCGGATCCCGCTCACAGCGCCCTGAACTCCTCCCACCCACCCACACGTCCCTCCCGTCCCCAATAAGTGGCACGGACAAACCGAAGGACAGCTGCTGTTTCCTGCCAAGAACCAGGCCATTAGGGAAATCAGGAATTCTGCACATCCTGGTCATTTCCTGTTCCGACTCCCACACACGTTCACGAGTACATGGATATAATTTTTCACACACACACACACGCGCTTGGTTAAATAGTTTTTGTTTACATACTTAGACTCTATCTTTCTCGACAAGATGACAAGTCCTCATTTGTTTCATATGTGTGCCAAAGCAGGAAGGCATCTATCATCAACACTGTAATGCACGTACACACACACACACACACACACACACACACACACACACACGCACGCACACACACACACAGTAGTGGCAGCTTTGGCTTGTAATATCATCTGTAGAGACACAAAGGCTGGGATAGGAGGCTGAGGGAGTATATTTGCACATGCAGCACATACAGTGACTTTAAGGAGCACGTGTGCTGTCTGGAATGTGACCGCCTCTGATCTGTAACAAGCGCCCCTCAACTGCCCTGTGTGTGTGTGTGTGTGTGTGTGTGTGTGTTTTCAGCTGACCGATTATTGGCGGTGTCGCTATCATATTCCTGTTTGCTTTGCTGAACACCTGCCCTGTTTTATTGCCTTCTACCTACTGCCTGTTTTATTACCCGCTTTTATCACCCTTTAACAACAAAGCATGACTTTCAGATTGCTTCTAAAGTATTCAGTATAACCATAAAGGCTTAGACGCAGAAACACACACACACACACACACACACACACACACACACACACACACACACAAACATATACACACACATTGAGCCACATGGGCACATTTTGCTAGATCAAACGAACAGGGGTCATCAGAGGGGTTAATCCTGGTTTGGTACAGTCCCCAGTAGTGACTGACACCACACAGTGTGAATAACAGGAGGGAATGACACCCCCTGTAAACAACAGTGGGATTACCCGAGAATATTCCATCTGACTGGAGTGTATTGGGAGGCTCTGGACTGTACCAAGAGAGGGGCTCTCTTAAATTGTCAAATTGGACTGTCTCATTTATTTATTGTTAAACTGTAATGTTTTTTTTTTTTTTTTGCTCTATGTGTGTTCACTCTGCGCCTGCACTATAGGTGTGACTCCTCCTTGTGCTTAACCAACGCTCTCCTTCTGTTTGACGCACACAGCTCCAGATTAGACGGCATTCTTCCTCCGAGCGCACTGGCATGCGTGGGTGTTTATTCATCCTCCCAGGTTGGGCAATATCAGATTGTCTAAACAGTGTGACTGCCCAGCTGACCTAGAAATGATATGAAGGAAACGGGGGAGGGAGGGACGTCGTCACATGCTGTTACATTTTCATTTTCGCTCTGTGAGGGTTATCCTTGAGTTTCATGTTTTTCATTCAGTGTTTTGTCTCTTGTGAAGTGTCCTTGTTGATGTGTTCAAGCTACTTCATTTTAACTGAATACTGGAAGGCTGACCACAGAATTATATCTGCAGTATGTGAGTGTGTTACAGGTTAGTTATAAGGTGAGGTTTTTTAAAAATGAAAGCGAGCAAATGTCTAATATTTAGCAATTTCTAATAAATATGAAATATATCCACAAGGATGAAATACGTCTACCTGTGTAACATGTCAACAATAAGATGCTTTTTCGGAGCCTGTCACCTCTTCTGTTGCATTACGAGATATGAGCTGCTGGGACTGAGACAACCAGGCCACACTGCTGCATGTTGCAGTCACACCACTTTCCTTTTTAAGTCCAGCAGAGGGAGCTCCGCAATCACCTTTGACTGCACAGCTGAGCTCCCAACAACCAGCTTGCTATGCCTCCCTTCCCCATCACACTGGCTCATATTAGCCAACTAATACAACCTGCTAGTGTTGTTCAGAGCGCTCCGATTGATGTGACCTCCATGCTGCAGTGATTCACTGCACTCACCACATCAATTTAGGTGGTAGTGGTTGGTTGTTTTTCGGCGCCGTCCTCCTTCCTCCATCCTCCCTTTTTCTTTTGGATCGTTAGCTGGAGGCAGAGATGTTGGGTGTGTCAGCGGTGAACAGCACACTACTACACACTACAGGGCATTCCACCGATCAGACTGCACAGGGTGCCCGCTAGGGGTCCATGAGCGGTTGTCATGGTAACAGGCAGTGAGGTTGGCATGAGCTGAGGGTTTTTTTTTTTTCTTCCTCTGTTAGATCACTCCTGCTATGTGGGTGTGATCTGATAGTGTGTGAATTTATGTACATGTGTGGAATCATCTGACAATGTCTCATTTGCTTTCCTCTGTTTCTCTGCGTCTGCATTTGTGTGTGTGTGTGTGTGTGTGTGTGTGTGTGTATAGATGGAGCAGGTGTCAGATGATGAGTTGGACCATGGAGCAGAGGAGGACAGCGATAAGGAGGACCAGGACCTGGACAAGATGTTTGGAGCCTGGCTGGGAGAGCTGGACAAACTCACACAGGTTAACATACATACATATACACAATATACTGTACACATACACACATATATATATATATATATACACACAAGTAATGGAGGTTGGTTTCACAGATACAGACTCACACAGGTAGAAAAGCACAGAGAAAGGAAGGGGCTGTATCCATAGCAACCTTAACACTGCTAATCCTGTCTCCCTATACTGTATCCTAGCAACTCCCCTCCCACCACCACTTTGTACTGTGTGTTTGTGCAGGTCTGTGTGTGTGTGTGTATGTGTGTGTGTGGGGGGGGTATGTGACTAAGGTGTCTAGCAGGCAGACATGGTTGCTTAGATCCTGTGGTTTGACTGTAATGTCATGTGTGTAGTTTTTTGCATATCTGCAACTCAAGTATTTCGTGTGTGTGTGTGTGTGCGCGTGCTCTGCAGAGTCTGGATGATGGCAGGCCACAGAAAGCACTGCAGAAGCCTCCTCTCAGACAGGAGACTAACATGGCCAACTTCTCCTACCGCTTCTCAATGTACAACATAAACGGTGAGACCTCATTCACAGTATGAATCTAATGGCACCAATCAGAAAAAGGTCAGAAGAATGGATTAATCACACCCCTCCCCCCTCTACCCTACTCTTCTCTTTGATCCCTCTGTATCCTTTATCTTTGCTCACTGCAGAGGCGCTGAACCAGGGCGACACAGTGGACCTGGACGCCCTGATGGCCGACCTGTGCTCAATCGAACAGGAGCTCAATACCATTTCCAGACCTAACTCCACGGCTCGTGGCCAGAGCAAAGGCCAGCAGAGGGCCCCTGGAGGGCGTAGTGCCAGTACCAAGCACACAGGCACCAGTGGGGGGGGAAGCAGCGGAGGTAGTCTCACTGAATAATGTGTAGTGGGGTTGTGGTGCTTCGTGGAGTCATCAATCCCTAAACAAAAATATATAATCATTGTCCATAAGGCTGTCAGCCATACTTTGCTTTAATTTGATGTAGAATCCCACATTGTTGGGAGGAATGCTTTATTTCCTAATAACCTCACTTCATTAATGGAATGATCTCCTTATGAAAAAGCATTATATATGGATTATATATTATTTAAACTGGAGTCAGTGCATGCAGAGATGATTTCCTCCTCCATTTGAGCTGTTTTGAAACTTTGAACTCTCCAACAGGAAGCACCAGTAGCAGTACCCGGGCGTCGCCGGCCAACACAGTACGAGGCGGCAGCGTCAACGCCCGCCCCGCCGCCTCCAACATCTCCCTGGATGACATCACCTCTCAGCTGGAGAAGGCCTCGCTCAGCATGGACGAAGCGGCTCGTCAGACGTCCTCCTCTTCCTCCTCATCCTCCTCCTCCTCCTTCTCCTCCACCACGCTCCGACGGCCCTCGTCGGGGTCGTCCGGCGGCGGGCAGCACCGCAGGACGGGCTCAGTGGGCGCAGTCAGCGAGCAGGAAGCTCCGTCCCAGCGGTCCAGTGTAAACTCAGCATGTGCCTCAGCGTCCAGCATGGACTCCCTGGACATTGATAAAGTGATGACGGGAGGAGAGAGGGAGGGCCGGAGCAGCCCGAGCACACAAGGACAAAACCAGACCAGCACTGAGGTATGACCTACGCTGAAGCACACAAACACTGAAAAACACACACCAATAGTGATTCAGCTAATGAGAAAGTGTGTGTGTGGGCGTGCCACAGTGTGGAAGACGTGTATGTTTCCATGTGTACTGGTAAGTGAAATCTGTGTTAATAAGATTTGGGGTCAGTTCAGTTTTCCGTTCAGTCTCTGAAGACACAAAGGAAATACACTCTTGTTATCGTACAACTGATTAACAGCAAAGCAGTTATTCGGATTTCTAAGAAAATCCAAATCCTGAATCTGCTGAATTGACCTCAATCCAGTTCTGATCCTGCATGTTTAACCACGCAGCATGAAGTTTGGAAGAAACTGCATGCCTGAAGCGTAGTGAGAGTCAATCCACAATACGGGCCCGTGTATTGTGCATTGGATGGGTGTTTTAATGAATGCATTGTAATCGCCTATTAGTCTCCTAAGTGTGACTTGGATTACAATGTTAACATCTACCATTTCTGAATTTCTTTGTTCCCTCACCAAACGCCTCGGCTCTCTAACAAAAAGCAAAATATCTCCTAAAGTACGTTTGTTGAACTTGTTTCACTTGAGCATCTATACACATAAACAGATCTGTATGTTTATGTGACTTTATGGAGAGGAATGTATTACATGTTAACACAATATCTACCGCATGTCCCCTGTCCCCTCTGCATGTGTTTTATATTATCTGTGTTTGCATCCTTTCCTATATCTGTGCTTTTTTTACCCACACACACCTCGCCTGCACCTCCTGATTTTCCCAGCATGTCACGCTGCGACGGGCCAACGGTAAGCCGGCCAGGCGGCAGCTTGACTTCACCGCACACGTGGGTGAAGTGGATCGGGCCACTGTAAGTGCATGTGTGCGAAGCTTGCATGTGTGCATAGGCGTATTCCCCGTTTAAGGCTGCACAGTTGAGCATTTAGAGTGCGATCATATGTTGAAATTTATATTAATGATGATGCTAGAGACCAATAGTAATTGCAACCGAATTGGTTGGCTAGTGTGCAGCCTTTGGTTTATGTGTTATGCATGCACATGTAACCGTAAGCATAAAAGTGTGTATGGATTGTGTGTATGTGTGTGTGTGAAAGTAGTTGTAGACCCCAGGTTTTTTGCAGTATACAGAGTGTACTATGTATCACACACTCCAGTCTGATGCAGCCATGTGCATATCTGCAGTACTTGTCACAATCATTGCTTCTTTACCCACAGCTGCAGCTAATGACAACCACAGCTGCTGAGCGCTCCATGTATGGAGCCTTCTCTCGCTTCCACGCTTCTTTATACCAAAAAAAGATCAAAACACCTGCGATTAATAAGCCTCCAAGAATCATCTGGCACTGACTTCTCTATATTTTGTCTGTTCCTCTGCTCTCTCTCTCTCTCTCTCTCTCTTTTTTTTATTTTTTTATCTCCCCTCCTCTCTTCACCCAAGCACTCCTATCTGGACCGAGAAACCTCACTCATTCTGAAAAGCATAGCTGGAAAGCCTTCTCACCTCCTGACCAAGGTGACCTCCTCATACACTCGCTTCTTTTTTTCTTTTTTTTTTGCCCGTGTGTGTGTTCACTGCTCCTCTCTTCTGCTTTGCATGTCTCTCGGTGGAAAAATCCATCTCCATGACAATTGCTGAAAAAACAGCTGCTTGAAATCGGACTCGTTTATTTATTTGTTTAGGAACGTGTACAAGTTAATGAAAATTCATATATATAACAGCGTTAGAGTATCAGAATGGATTTTTCCTCCTCATCATTTACCATGCTTATAGACTGAATACACTTGATTGTTTCTTCCTACATGCTTCCACATTTATTTTCACTGGCATGAGGCCTTCTGACCATTGGTCCCTATATTCTTTCATTTTTCCATCTCTTTCTCTGTGAAGCTTTTGATTTGCACTCTGTCTTCATTAAGAAAGGAAATGTGACTTAATGTCATTAGAGCTGCAATGATGAGTCAATTAATCGATGAGTCGTTTGGTAATAAATTAATTGGCAGCACAATTTTGATAATAAATGAATCATTTAAAGCATCCCAGCTTCCTCCACTATGAGGATTTGCTGCCTTTGTCTGTTTAATGTCAGAAATGAAATGTCTTTAATATCTGTCTTCAATATGAGCAGGAAAGCTCTTTTACTTTACAACAGTTTCAAACAGTAGTAGTTTTCCTCCACCCTTTTCTGACATTATATAGACTCAACGATTAATCAATTAATTGATCATTAAATAATAGTCAGTTGCAGCCCTGTGTGTTTTCTGGAAGTTGTGTGTTTATGTGTGACATGCTTGAATTTGTATTGAATTGGGAAATGGTTCTGCAGGTTCTTGCTGTTCCATACGTTGAAACTATACGCGTTAACTTAACAATGCTCATACAAACACAAGACAATGAACTGCACGAAGATCTTAGTGGTGTACACACACTATTTTACTATAAACCTCTTGGCAGCCGTCAGGTTTCCCAGCAAGTGTATTAGTTGCAGCCTTTGGCTCCGATGCAAAGCTTATGCCGATCAGATGTGTGCAGATTTGTGGTTCAAAGTTGGCCGCTGCTGATTGTGATTTATCCCACCGCTGCCAGACGACACGTAGCCAAGCGCACGGCTGGGGATTCCGAGAGAGGCAGGCGCCGAAGTCCAGAGCTCCCTGAATCCTACAGAGATTTAATAATCCAAGGGGTTTTTGCAAGAGTACGACACAAACTACAAATTATTGTAATCTCAGATAGTCTCAGGGTCAGGAAAACTCTAGGGAAAAACTTCACGACAAAAGCCTTCATGTAGGAGAAGACTGAAAGATCTCCATTAGCACTCATTAGCCTTGAATTCAGATTTCTTTCTAAAACCCTTTCAGTTATTTGAATATATAATAGATGTGAAGCTGACTCTTGCAGCAATATCCAAACAATTCATCTGCTCCCAAAATCTTCAGCCAGAATCTTGCCGTGGCAGTTTCTCTTTGTATTACAAAACAATGGAATTAATTCAATGTTTCAAGGCTATTGGTTTCTGGCATCCAAGCTCTCAGGCTGACCGTGTATGGAGAAAGCATTTGAGTGGTTTTAAAAAAGGGGGGGGGGGGGTAAGAGGATGGACGGCCTGCGGCGTACAGGCTGTGCGGGAGTTTATGTGTTAGTGTTACACTTCTCCATCAGAGAATGGGAGAGGGGCGAGCCGCGATCGCCTCCACTCACAAAATCTCTCCCTCTCCTCGCTCGCAAATCAGAATACTGAATGAGCGCGGGATGTTTGGGAACAAGCGAGGAGGGAGAGAGTGGGAAGACATCAAAGGGAGACGGAGCCAAGATTTTTTTTTTTTTTTTTCCGGGCTAGGCAGAAAAGCCTTTTTTAAAACTGGCTCTGGTGTGGCTGAGTGTGAAAGTGGAAGGGAAAACGGCTGTGGAATGGGAATCAGACAAATGTCTAATAGAAAAATAGGGTGTAGGTGTCGTGTGGAGAGGGAATAATGGAGGGGAGAGGGAGGTGTGGAGGGGCTGCGCTGACATTTCTGGGCCTAATCCTACAGTGTGACTCAGATTGACTCTGGACTGTAATCTGCACGACCCCCATGACCTCTGCTCCTCACACACACAGCCTCGCACTTGGCAGGCTAAAAGCCCATCACTGTGTGTTGGCCAAACACAGTGTTGGCTTTTTATTACATTAATGTATTTGTGCTCTGGAGCTGGTCATGTGGAAAAGGTAGTCTGGGTCAAGGAGGAGAGGGGGGGGGGGGGGGGGGGGGGGGTCTTGAGATAAGAGGCTTGGGGGAACGGTTGTTAGCCCCCCCCCCTCACTTGCTCTCTTTTAACACACATGCCTCTGTATACACACACACACACACACAACTTCAAATATTCAGCATCTGAGCTTCTCATTCACACAAAATCCACTCTCCGTCCTTGTCGCTGTAGTTTAGCTCCGGGCCCGATGTCAGTCACGGTCGTCGCCCCCCTCACTCCCGCCCTTGTCCTGACTGGCTAAAGGGTAGAGGGTCTTGCAAATGGGGCTCGCTGATTGGCTGACCCCGTCATTCTACTATTTTCGTGGGGATTATGCTCTATCGATTGGGCACGCTCCCAAACCTCTGCATCTGTTTGAGAGAGAAGGAAGAGAATGATGGAGAAACGGGGGGAAAGAGAGAGAGAGAGGGGAGAAAGCAGGAAGCAAGGGTGGGAGAATAGAAGGGGGAGGGGCATCGTCCTCCCTACTGTCTCACTTTGGGCTTTAGTCAAGTTGTGCTCCTCTCATGTGCACATGTCTGTGAGCGTCAGTGAACCTGCGCTGTCACAGAGCCTCTGCTCGGCTCAGCCTCGGCTAGCTTGACCACTGTCGCCTCTGAGTGATGGGAGATGCGGATGCGACGCTGAATTTCTTCTTCCTCTGAGGATCACATTGGAATAACTTTTCATACAGCAGTAGCTTTAGGTGGCGAATGGGAGGGGGTTTAAAAAATGGAATTTCTTTTTCTGTTTTTCGCTTCAGTCTTGCAATGTAAAAACAGCTGAGAACCTGTTTTCGTCATCGATCATGGACGCATTTGGATATTTTCTGAATATTTTCCCCCCTTTTTAAAATGATCTTTGTAGGATATCGTGGTATCTATGAGCGGACGGCATAGACTCTTTCTGAACTGATCCTACACTCGTTCGCAGCCTCTCGCCCTTCGGGGATCTCCTACTATTGTTTCCATCTCTGCTGTACAGCGAGATCAAAGGAAAACCGCTGCAGCTCCATATGAATCCAATATGGAACCATAGGCAGCAAATGGAACGCCATATTTGAGGGGGGACACCGGACCAATGTCACAATAGCAGCGCTTTACCATCACGTTGAACATTTGTGCTCGATCGCATATTCACACATAAGTGATTTAAAAAAAAAACACACACACACGTGGAAGCAAACGCAACCTGCAGAATGGAGGTGATGGCATCGTGTTGGAGAGGGCAGGTAAGCAACCCGAAGGAAAAGGAGCTTTGCACAAGACATCATGTTCCACCGTGCCCGAAGCTTGTGCATTTAAACGGAAACGGTTGAGAAGGCTGCTTACTATTTAATGAAGTTGTGTGTGTGTGTGTGTGTGTGTGTGTGTGTAGGATGTTTTATTCCTGCCAGAGGAATGATGAAAGACATGGGTGAAGAGGGTGAGGCAAGGCTATGAAATCAAACCGGTTTTTTGGGGGGGGTTTGTGGGGCTTTTTGGTTGTTTTTGGTTGTGTGTGTGTGTGTGTGTGTGTGTGTGTGTGTGTGTGTGTGTGTGTGTGTGTGTGTGAATGACAGCTGTCTCAACTGTGTTCCTGTGTGTTCATCTAGGAGGAGCAAGCTGCCAAACTGAAGGCAGAGAAGATCCGAGTCGCCCTGGAGAAAATCAAGGAGGCGCAGGTCAAAAAGGTAGGACCACCTCCTCTTTCCTTTGTGCACACACACTCTCCCTCACCGACTCGGATTTCTCTTTTTAAAAAGCCTCTTTCTGGCTCATACAGTAATTGCTGTCTCGTCATATTCACTGCACGCTGCATTTCTTTGTGAACTTCATTCACAGCGAGGCGATGAAGCGCAGAGAAAATAGGTCATTGCAGTGTTTGATTATATATGTGTGTGTGTGTTGTGTGATGGGGAGGGAGCAAGATATCAGACAGAGGCTTCAGAAAAAGATGCAGTGTGTGTGTGTGTGTGTGTGTGTGTGTGTGTTGCAAGACAATGCAGACACATTTTGCATAAGACATCTTATTTAACTGCATCCAACCAAACAAGTGCTGCTTTTCGGGGAACAACTGGGGCGCCTGGCTCCATTGAAAGCCCATGTCTCCGCTGGGAAGTCAGCATGGGACTCCACAGGCAGGCCATTTTTACCAGTGTTTCCACCCAGTGAATGAGAACTGTCTCTGTGAATGAGAGCGATGTCATTTAGCAGAATGGTTTCCCCTTTTTTTTTTTTTTTTTTTTTGTTAACATGCAATGAATAGCTGAGGCAGAATAGTGTTTCACCAAACAGGGCTAGACTACACTCTGCCAAGTGAATAGTTATATGACGAGATAAAGAGCGCTGGTACAGCCGGGATGTGGGAAAAAGAAAAAACCCTCAGCTCTGGAGAATGCTATCATGTGCTAAATTATTAGTGATGTGGTTGTCAGCATTTTATGTAACTAGCTAGGCCTCACCATTTACAATATTTTGGATTCATGACATTGAAGCAGTTTTAGAGGATTCAGAACTTTTCTCTTGTGGGTTTTTCTGGTTCACTTTTACTCTTCTGTGTTGTTTATTTCAGATTTTTTCGGCCAGACTGGGGGGGGGGGGGGGTTTAGGGGGTTCTCCTGTGAGAAATGTAGGTCAGACTCCCCCATGTCTGAGTCTCACAGCTCCCCCATTATTCTTATTTGTCAGTGTCTCTATTCAATCAGCTGCACCCACGTACTGATTGGATATCTGGGTCCTGATGGGCGGGGACAAACATGAGGTCAAGGAATATAGGGCTTTATTTGATTTCACACCAGGATATGTCTTATATAGGCTGTGATTGTGTGAGGCTGGATTTGGCACGTGTGTGTGTGTGTGTGTGTGTGTGTGTGTGTGTGTGTGTGTGTGTCACGTTCAGCTTAGTTTAATCTTACTTGTTATGGAGGACTTTACTTTGCCTGTGGATGCAAAGCCTTGGCTAGATTATTGGATTTTAGTATCTGTATATGCGACATTGTGACTCTTGTGACTCATAAATAGTGAGAAGCATTTGAAACAAGCCTTAAAAACACATGATCAGATTTCATCCCTCCGGTTCATTAAAGCCGCCTGTTCCCAACCAGGTTGTGCGGCTTTAATTGAGGTTCACTTTTACTGCTAAAACTGTTATGGCATTAAATTATATTCACATAGAATTATTGCAAATTGTTCCCCAGAGGCTTTTAAAGAATTGTCCAGAGAAAATTGTGATGCTACAGTTTGCTAAGTGGGTGGTGACACTGTTTATGCTCAATCATAGGAAGTGCATGATCCACTGCATAAATTATAATTATTATAGCTATAATAATCTCTTTTCTCCTACCTCCCATCATTCTCCTGTCTTCTCTTCCTCAGCTGGTGATCAGGGTCCACATGTCGGACGAGAGCTCCAAGACCATGATGGTGGATGAGAGGCAGACAGTCAGGCAGGTGCTGGACAGCCTGCTGGATAAGTCGCACTGTGGCTACAGCCCAGACTGGTCGCTTGTGGAAACCATCACCGAGCTACAGATGGGTAAGGGAAGAGCGGCAAATAGTTTCCGCCACACCTGAGTCACCGAAACATTGTTTATGATTCGCTCTAGCTGCACAGTTAGCATATGGACAGGTTTTTATGTGTGGTCTAAGAATAGCACTGTTTGTGGCTTCAAGCTAATTGCGAGGCTTACAGTTAACGGTTCTGCCCCACCCAAAAAAAAACAGAAATCCCCGGCGGGAGGAAATGAAGTGCACATTTGCAGGTCAGCAAGAAAACTGCATGTCTTGCATCTTATCTTCACTGTACTCCTCCTCTCTCCTCCCTCACTGTCGTTTTCTTAGAGCGTATTTTTGAGGATCATGAGAACTTGGTGGAGAATCTGTTGAACTGGACCCGGGACAGCCACAACAAACTTATGTTCATTGAACGCATCGAGAAATACGCTCTTTTCAAGAACCCTCAGGTGACCGTCCGTTACACTTCAACCCGCACACACATACATACAGCAGAGTGAGGACGGATCATCCTCTCAATACCCTCCGTAGCAGCCTCTGCATTCAGCGTGTAAATGCCCAAAGCATATGCAATACACACAAACACATTGTTTATGCATGCTCAGTGACTGCACAGCGAGAGAGCCGGGGAGTGAACAAGGGAGTGTGTTTGTGTAGGAGAGTTGGAAGTAGGTCAAAGCTTCTAAAGCGAGTAAAGGTGAATAATTTATTTAACATAAGAGGAGGTGAGCCTCCAACTCCACACACACACACACACACACATACACACACACATACACACACATACACACACACACACACACACACACACACACACACACACACACACACACACACACACACACACACACACACACCCTCCTCTCCCCTCCCTGTCCTCTATTCACTTCACTGTTCTTCTCAATCATTTCCAGAACTACTTATTGGGGCGGAAGGAGACGTCAGAAATGGCTGACAGGAATAAAGAGGCTCTATTAGAGGTGAGTTTCTTATCAATTGAACAAGAGGATTACTCACAAGCTAAAGTTTAACATTAATTTTTGTGCCCGTGTGTGTGTTTGTGTTTGTGTGTGTGTTCCTCAGGAGTGTTTCTGTGGCGGCTCGGTGTCTGTGCCAGAGATCGAGGGGATCCTTTGGCTGAAGGAGGACGGGAAGAAGTCGTGGAAGAAGCGTTACTTCCTCCTCAGGGCTTCAGGGATCTACTACGTCCCAAAGGGCAAAGCCAAGGTCAGTGAGACCCGAGGTGGTGCAGTGTAGGCAACACAGTCGAAAATTGATGATGGGGAAACAGAAATGTGAAGTTTAGGTTATGAGAACCAAAACTAGATTAGAAATTCACACTGATTCTGGAAACCTGTGACACTTCCTCGGGTATGAGTGATTCTCGCTTCACGGACGGCGTCGTGACTTCTCCGGCGTCAGTCGATGTTGGTCCTTTTGCAATCAGCCGTGTGATCAACACGTCCCTTTGCCTCCTGTCTCTCCCTCCCTGCAGGCGTCCAGAGATCTTGTGTGCTTCCTGCAGCTGGACCATGTCAACGTGTATTACGGGCAGGACTACCGCAGCAAATACAAGGCTCCTACTGACTACTGCCTGGCCCTGAAGGTAATAACATATCACATGTAATCTTTTCATTAAGAGAAAGATGTTGTTATTTGTCACTGGACATCGGAGGCATCTGTGGAGATTAAAATACATGCATATTTATTTCTTTTTGCAGCATCCACAAATCCAGAAGAAGTCACAGTACATCAAGTATCTGTGCTGTGATGATGTCAGGACCCTGCACCAATGGGTGAATGGGATTCGAATCGCCAAGGTAGGTCTAAACCTGAGTTCCTGAGCTTTTATTGGGGGTTTTGATTTTTGATTTTATGTCATTGACTTCTTTCCCGTTGTGCATGTGTGTGTGTTTGTGTGTAGTACGGAAAGCAGCTATACGTGAACTACCAGGAAGCAATGAAGAGGACAGAGGCCGCCTACGATTGGTCATCTCTCTCTACCGCCAGCATCCGATCCGGCTCCAGCTCTGCCAGCATACCTGGTTAGCTTGTTGTTTAATCACCCACACAAAAGACACATAACACATTGTCTTTTCCATACTTTTCATGCATCATGCTGCAAAATATACAAGTTTCAGAAGACTTACTGTCGTGTGTGTGTGTATGTGTGTGTGTGTGTGTGTGTGTGTGTGTGCGCTTCCAGAGTCCCAGTCTAATCATTCAGGCCACTCAGACAGTGGTGTGGACACAGGATCCTCTCATGGCCGGTCCCAGAGTGTGGTGAGCTCCATTTTCTCTGAGGCCTGGAAGAGAGGCACCCAGATCGAGGAAAACTCCAAGGTACGTCTTCCTGTCAAACACTCTCAAAGACATGGATTTAAGAAAATATGTCACTTTACTGAGCTAACACACAATCTCTCCTGGCAGATGAGGATGGAGGCATCCAGAGGGGCTACCCTGCCGCATGCTTCCCACAGTCACCGCCATCACAGCCAGCATTCAGTCGACCACCCAGCCCTGACGCCCCCTCCCCAGCCCCAGCCCCAGCCCCAGCCTCCGCCTCAGCCTCAGCCTCCACCACAGCCCCAGCAGCAACACCCACCACAGCCCCAGCAGCAGCACCCACCACAGCCCCAGCAGCAGCACCCACCACAGCCCATGCACCCATCAGCGCACCCTCAGATACCGACCCAGCCACTGCACCAGCACCTGCCTCCCCAGCCTCAGTCTCCTCAACAGGCCCTCCAGCCACCGCCCCAGTCGCCTCAGCGCCCTCAGCAGCCGCCACAGTCTCCACAGCAACAGCGGCAGCAGCGGCAGCAACAGCAGCAGCAGCAGCAGCAGCAGCAACAGCAGCAGCAGCCGCCACCACAGACCATCAGCAGCTACAACCACATGCCCCCACAGCAGCAGCAGCAGCAGCCTGCTCCCCAACCCCCGCCTCCTCCGCCACCGCCACCTCCCCCTCCCCCACCGCCAGTTCAGATGGTGTCACACCACTCGCCGGCCCCCACCATGTACAAGTACAGCACCATCACCAGGCTGCAGAACCAGAAGGCCGCCCAGGACGCCAACCACCACAAGCTGCCCCGTCACCTCCACGCCACAGCTCAGCAAGTTCTACCCCCGACCCCGACACCACCCACAGCTTTGGTGTCCATCAAACCCAATGTCAATCACATTGCGGCAAGGACTAATGTCCCACCTCCCCCTCCGCCTCCTCCTCCCCCTCCACCATCCATGCCAACCCCTGGGTCAGCCATGGCTGTGTTGAAGCTGGGCCCTCCCAGCCCGGCCGCCCCGCCTGCCTTCATTCCTCCACCCCCAGCACCTCTATTTACTGCACAGACCAACGGAGTAGCATTCCCTCCTCCTCCTCCTCCCCCTCCACCCCCACCTGCACCAGCTCCCATGAGCCAGCCTGTTTACCCCAGCGGGCTGAAGCAGGTGCTGAAGGAAAGGTTTCCCAGCCCGCCACGGGACCTCCTGACTCCCAATGGAGACCTTGAGGAGTCCCCACCGCCGGCTCCTGCTCCACCACCCCCGCCTCCTCCACCTCCACCCCCGCCACCACCTCCTCCTCCTCCCCAGCAGTTCCCAGTGCCAGCCCAGTTTCCACCCCCGCCTGCGCCACCACCAGCGCCACCCAAAACCTTCACCCCAGGCTTTGTGCCTCATACTGCCCCCAAGCCCGTGTCGCCTGTTGCACCGTTCCCTCCTGCCCCACCTCCTGCTGCCTTAGGGGGCCCAACGCCACCACCACCGCCCCCGCCTCCACCTGCACCCTTCAAGAAGCAGTTCAGCCTCCAGGCGGGCCACACCCCCAGCCACCCCCCTCCGACTTTGCCCAAGCAACACAGCCTGTCTAAACCACCGCCCATTTCCACGGGAGCCCCTCCCACCATGTCTTTGGTGAAACAACTGGCAAGTCAGTTTCCCGGAGCTTCATCCCAGGTAGCCAATCACACAGAGAGCCCCAAAGCCCCCCTCTCCCCACCTGCAGTCAAGACCAAACCAAAATGGCAGCCAGGGGGGGGCCAGCAGTCGCAGTCTCCGGAGTTCCCTCCTCCTCCTCCAGACAGCAACGCTGGCTTCCCCGCTCCACCCCCTCCTCCGCCGCCTCCTCCAGCACCTGTTACGGGCCCGACTCCGCCCCCTCCTCCCCTCCCTCCTGGAAACCTGGGCTCCCCCATGAGGAGGTCCCCCTCTGGCTCCTTCAATTTTGGAGGCAAGAAACCTCCTCCCACCCCTCAGAGGAACTCCAGCATCAAGGACAACGCCTCAGCCTCCTATGAGGAATCCAGGAGGAACTTACTCAGTAAGTTTGCTCCGCAAGGCAACACCTCTCCTTCCTCACCATGTCCCGCCTCCTCCTCTACTGGATCCCCCTCCAAGGACCACTCAGCTGGACCCCCTGCTCCCCCAAAACCAGGCAAGCTCAACCTGTCCAACCTGCCCCTGGCACTCCAGGCCAAAGTGGGCCAGGCGAAGCAGTCCAGCGGCGACTTCCCTTCCCCACCACCTGAGTGCGCCTACTTCCCTCCTCCTCCCCCGGCCTCGGAGCTCTTTCCCCCTCCTCCTCCTCCTCCTGGCAGTGATGGCCATAGCGGCGGACCTCCGAGGGTAGCCGTGGTCAACCCCCAGCCCCAAGCTCCGCCTCCTCCGCCACCCGTCTCCCTCGTCAGCAACTCAACATGGGGAAAGAGCTCACTGAAAAAGACCCCTCCACCCACACTGGCGCGACGTAGTAACACCACCCCGGAGCCCCCTCCACTCTCGCCGCCTCCACCCACCTCCCCGAAGGGCAGCTCGGGCCAGCCCAATTTCCTGGAGGACCTCAACCGGACACTGAAGCGAAAGTCGGTGGGTCGCCAGGGTTCTCTCAACTCTGCCGGCCTCTCTGGGAAGCTGGACCCCGCAGGGACCATGGACGACATGGCGCTGCCTCCGCCGCCCCCCGAGCTGCTCGGGGACCAAGGAAAGCAAAGCAACGGAGGAAACGGTGGCTACATGTCCGGAAACATCTCAGGCTATGCAACACTACGACGAGGACCCCCACCTGCACCACCCAAACGGGGGGACACCACCAAACTTACTTGAGAGTGTCGAACTTGGAGATCAGGACGCGACGAAGATGGATGAAAAAAGACAATGAAAGAATATATGGACGTGAACTGGGAGCGAGTTCCTGGACTCCTTCTGTCCTCTTCACAACAATAAATAGATGACTGTGTATATACGAAAACCCAAACCAGACCGTGGTCAATTAGTGTTTGCTAATTATTGCATTTTTTTCCTTTTTTTTGAACACGCTTGGCATTCTGGGTCAGTGGGGTTTACAATAGTGGGACAATTAAGACTGGAGCAGGTAAGTTTGAGGTCGTAGAAAAGAACATTTCTGCGATTCTCTAAACTCTCTGGAACATATTGTATCGCCCGGTATGGTAAACCCCACCCATCCTGGTGCACCAAGCAGATTCAAATAAACACTAATAAGAATTGTGCAAATATTACTGGATCCAGGTCTGAGCCAAACCATGTATCTGCTTCTTTGCCATAAGTTTGTGCCACGTACTGGAGACAAAAGAAAAAAAAAAACCCAACAAAACAACAACAACAACAACAACAAAAAAAACCATGGAAACAAAAACACATCAGGATCTTTCTGCTTTGATACTGCATGGACCTCATGTAACAACAAGCTGTAAAACACGAAGCTGTTCTAGCGTGTGTGCATGTGCAAGAGAGAGAGAGAGACACTGAGACTGAATATGCATACATGCATCGCGTGCATGCATGTATGTGTGACTACATGGCGGCGAAGTAGTTAAGCATTAGGAAAGGCCTTTGTGGAGCGGTTTGCTTTTATATGAAATTATTTAATGATTGATAAATGGAAGGATTTTTTTTACAAGTCTGTCTTTTAAATAGCTGGTCAACTAAAAGTCTAGAGAGGATCAAAACAGTAGGGCACAATGGAATGTATATGGAAGGCGTATTTAAGACACAATGAATCACACACACATGAAGGTAATGATTCAGTAGTACAACGACTACAGCTAAAACTTAAAAAAAAAAAAAAAAAAATGTGTTGTCTCAAACATTTCTAGACTGTTTCACCACTTGGCAAATGCAAATCAGAAGGAAGCCTTATTCCCAAAGTCTTGCACAGAGGTCAAAGCGGAGAGGAGATTTCTTCCAAAAGGCTCAGCAGAGTCTGGACTGTGCAACTGGAGTAAAACTATGCTTTTTTTTTTGTTTTTAATTTAATGCAAACTTATAATGGACTTGTGTAAACGGAGAGGGAGGCCTGTGGTGGTGTATCTTCGTGGACTGTGTGAGTTCCCTGTGCGTTGGCTTGATTTTATTTTATTTTATTTAGATTTTTTGGACCTTTTTATCCTTCAGTTTGTATCTGTACAGTTGCAGCTGCTAACCCCCGTTACCGTTGGTTCCCCCCGCCGCCGTCGCCTTCTTAAATCACACGGTGTCACGATCCGGGAAGTAGTAAGAAGTACGGATTGGATTTCGGCCCGGTGAAGTGTGCTCATCCCGTTGAAAAAGACACATTCGTCTGGTTAATGTACAGCGCATTAAATCATGTAGTCAATAACAGAAATCATCTGAGTGGCATTAGACTGAATGTTGCTTTCAACTTTGTGTGTCTGTCGTATCTTGTTTCTTCATGGTGCCATTACTGCTTCAGCCCTCAGTGCACGGGGACTGAGGTTATCTCTTGGTTTTTGTATCTAGAGAGCGGATCATGAAGGGTTTTAATTCCTATGGCTGCAATGCCTTCATTTTTAGGGTGCTAGCGCTTCAAGGAGCTCAAATCTCAACATGTTCCTCGTGTGCCGGGATGATCATATCATGAATATTTCACACCGTTTTAAACTGGTTTTCAATTGGCTTTAGTGTGGGAAACGCTTGCTGTGGAGAAGGAGCTCAGAGGAGTGATTATATCCATGGTGGATTCCTCCAGCCACAGCCGTGTGATTGCCACATGAAGGCAGTTGTACCATTTCCTATAACTGAGTATCATCATCCGTAACAAGATTGTTTGCTACAGTACAGTATGTAAGTTATTGGTGTGCTGATGTGAACATATGGGGCCAAAAATTAAATAGAACTGAAATGAAGAAAAATGGTTACAGATGGAGTAAACGTGTCCTCTTGCATATAAACTGCAAATCACAATATAAATGTTGAAACCAGACGTCAACGTGTCTCAAGAGTCGTCATTTGTTCCGTTTATACTGGGAATTTACCTCAGCACCGTCATCATCACAGTTCAGGTGCAGAGAGGTTGAAATGGGAACAGTCATTGTTTGATCAGTGGATCTCACACACCCTCTAGTGGTTTTATTCTGCTCTACACTTTATCATTTGTAGCATAGAGGAACAGCCTTTTATAATCAAATAGAAAAGGTTAAATTTTCTGATTTATTGAAATATAAAGATATGTCTTTCTTATATGGTTCACCGATCACTGACCAAATACATATCGGGGGGGAAAAAAATAGGACACAAACCATAATATGCAAATATCATTTTTAATAATTCAAGTTTGTTTTCTGATCCGCACCAAAATGTTTCCAGAGCAAGCCGAGCCTTCACACCAGGAAGTTGCTGAAAGCGTCTCCCCTGGGCTTCACGTCCGCCGTCTGGCTGCTGTGGAGGGAGCGACCAGACTGGGCAGGCGGAGGCGGGGAAGGTGCGGAAGGAGCCGGGACTGTTGAAAACATACCCGTGCTCTGGTCAGTTACGTGCGCTGAACATCACACTGGTGAATGTACAGAGAGATACTGAAGGTCAGCTCCATGAATATTTGAAAACCAGTATCATAATCTTTATTTTTCAAGTCCTAGTTTAGATGTTTACATGTCGGTAACCATCACGAGTTTAAAAAATACTAGTTAATACTTACCTCTGTTTGTCAATGGGATAATGAAGTGTTGTCTCCCTCTTGAGAACATCTGTGGAATCAGGACATCCATTATATTGTTGCTCAGACTGATTGGAAATCTCAGCTTTTCTTATTTGTTTTATGAACCTTATCAAATATGGAAAAATGTGCTTTGGGAAAATAGAAGTTTTATTTTCCACCAGGATCCTCCCCCCCTCCCCCCCTCCCTCCTTAGCCCACCTCTTCGCTGGACTCTGAGCTGGAGCTGCCGTCACGGCCGCATCTGGCCGACACCACCTGGGTCGAGGTCGCAGAAATCCTCACCCGGCTGGAGCAGGAGAGGGTGTTCTGTGCAAAGCAAATATCTCATTTAAGCGTTTTGTTGTGGCTGCTTTTAGCTTCAGACTGATCGCGTGTCACCGTCCCAGGGCATCAGGGCAGAACAGACTTGATAAGCAAATTCTGTCCTTGTGCGTTCATGCCAATGCAAACAATCAGTCCAACCTAGATACCAGGCCTTCACGGTGAAAGGTTTCACATGCAACACTACATACCAGCCTTTAACTGATCATCTGTAGGTTGGTGCAGAGCATTAAAGGGCTACACACATGTTTTTATATCGTCACCTTCCTAAAATAATGGCCTAAGTCATGTTTTGACAAAAATGTTTTTTTTGCCTAAATCACCCCCTCATGATGCTGGCCACCTCTGGTAAAATCGCCTGAATCCTCAGTTGAGGGGAACATGCAATTCTACCCCCGGTTGTATAATGGCCTATGTCAAAAGTGTGACTCTTTTGTTGAGTTTTTTGTGTTTCCTGAAAAACCTGAAAAAATGACTTAGGCCATTATTTTAAGAGGGTGTCGATATGTTTCAGTCCAGTGGTTTGCAGCCTTTTCTGTTAAACCCTTAAAACAAAAGGTCTAATTGCGTCTGGTTCCATGTGTCGACTGGTTGTGAGGAATTTCTATTTCTTTATTTAATTTCTAGAGGCCTGAAAAGGGAAAACGATGAAGTAATTCAGAAAAAAAAGGCAGGATCAGGATCTGGAGCCTGAGGTGGGGAACCAGTATTTTAGTCCATAAATTTCAGGGGTTATTAATGTCACTTTGGGTGAGGGCACTACTTTCTAAGCTTTTTGTTCTTCTATTGAAAATGCAACCACATGGCACCAGACTCAAATAAACAATAGTAATATTTTAATTAGGTCTTTTGACCCCAGATGACATTAAACATCTCACCACAAAGAAGCCGGGTCTGAAGGCACACGTCTGCGGGTCGCTCCCAGAGGCCTTCCCACACTCGGTCTCTTTAATGCCAAACGCCATCATCAGGTCAACGGTGTTCAGGCCCACGGGAATAACCTGTCATACATGTGATATTTGTCAGAATCCCACAAATGTGAAATACCTGATGCTACCAAGTCAAACCACCATCCAGCACATGGATTCCAACCTGGAAGAATTAAAGATTAAAGAATAGTGTGTGCTGACTCACCCTTGTGACGGAGCCTCGGGTCACCCTGTAAAGGTTGTTGATGGCATACACAGAGTTGACCTCAGCCAGAGCTGCTTCGAGACCTCTGGTTGCCATGGACTCCAGCTCTGAGTTTGGCAGCGGGGCACCTGCGGGAACGTGGATGTGACAAACTGACTGTAGTTACTATATCAACTTTTCAAATGATGAGCACAGAAAGCCACTCACCTGAGCATCCCAGAAGCTGCAGCAGGGCCAAGAGACAGATGTACGACTTCATCCTGACTAGCACCAAAGTATCACGACGCTTCATCTACCTTCCCTCTAAATAGCTCAACGTTTGTCCTCAAACCTCCACGCGCCGCCTCTCGCCCTCCATAACCCCTCCAATGTTGTCTGTTCGGCTTCCTTCACGTAATATCTCTTACTTAACCTTTGCTCAGCACTATTGATCCCAGGGCAACGAGCCAAATTAAATGACTATGATAAGCAATCAGATTCCCATTCAGATCCTCCACTTGACAAACTTTCTTCTTTCTTCTCAGATTCTTGGGCTCTTACAGGAACCCACCATTTTCAGTTTGAGTTTGGGACTTGATGACACATACACATACTCCCATGCATAGATCAGGACATCTGAATCAGAATCTGATGCAAGTTGGCGGTTTGTTTTTGTTTACTGCTCAGCACATCCGTTCAAACTTCACCCACAGTCACGCTGACGCAGATTTCAACCCAACCCCCCCCACTAAATAAATAGAACAGAACCTAAAAATCTTTGACTGTTGTTTATGTAGTCCTGAACATTTAATGGTACTGAGGTTTACAGGGGCTTTAATATGTGACTTTTATTGATTGGTTCAACTCAGTTCAGTCAGCGGCTTTTTAAAGCACTATAGGCCATTAAAAAATAGTATTTAAATTAGTTTAATATGCGTACAGGGAGCACAGCTGTAAATCAATACAGAAAATGATTCACCAACAAAAAGAAAAGGACACTTCTATACGACTGAGGTCACATGGGGCCTCCATTACTGCAACCCAATTGTCAATAAAAGGCTTAAGGCTAATACTGTATATCAAATAACCATTCCGTTTCTTTTTAACAGGCTTAAATAGTTACAGAGGAGTTACTGATTATGTGGGTGGAGTAAATGATCTGTAATTTACAGCTAAATTTAGACAGTTTGGTGTTGTTATGAATATATGCAGTCAGATTTTAATGCCTCTATTCTGTTGGTGAACCAGGGCAGTAGCAGTTGCAGCTCTCAGCATTATTTAAAAAATAAAATAAAAATACACAAGCAGAAAGTTATTGGTCAGTTTCAAACAGCACAAATATTACCGAGTGAAATCTTAATATCACCTCTAAAACAACCAGTCGTACATGAAGCAATAAAAATGAGAGAAATGTTTTTCCACCATGAAGCTGTTTTGTTCTTTGTCCCAGTTCAGCTGATCTCTTTTTTTGGGTTCTCCTTCCTTCGGACGGATCACTGACCTCTCTCTTGTCACAGCTCGTTTCAACATCAGGCCCATTTTAATCATTTGCCAAATCAAACGGGGCAGAATACAAAACGTTCTTGGGTGTATCTTTTCATCCCTCTGAGTCAGATCGCAGTTTATTTACAAGCACAGTGATAGATTCCAACGGTTACATGAATACAGCAACCATCTACTCCCATTATATGTTTATTACATTCATCATCAATATCAAAAATAGTTCACATTTTGGGAATGTAGAGATTTATAGCTCTTGTAAACAATTTTTAATTCGATTATATTTTTCATAACACCATTTAATCACCATATTAAATAATATACTCTTTTTATAATCTCTTTAACAAAAAGAACTACTGACAAAGGAATTACTTCCGTAAAAAATACACCAAGAGCTATAACACATGTCACAGGATAATCAAGTATACACAAAACAATTTCCGAGTATACCAAAGCTGGATGATTTGTAGTCATCTTAAAAATATTTTTTTTTGATACATGGCCTTACATAGACTTGTTTGTGGTAACAATCTATTTTTGGGAGTTGTGAGCTTTTAGTTTTTCTGAATCTGATGCATGCTGCCTCCTTTCTGCTTTTAGGACAAACCCTGATACTCTCTGCTTTGATTGGTGAGCCAACAAACGTGTTCACAGTCTCAGCATGTGTGGGCCACTTCAAGCAGCTCTCTGTGTGAGCATATGTTTCATCTCTTCATCAATTCTGATTTTGTCAGCGGTCCTACAGTGGAAATGTGCATCAAAGTAAACTACACACAAACACATAAAGATACGAGCCGTCTTCTCATCGTTCCAGAGTTCCCATCAGAGGCTCCATGGCAGCGAGGAAGCAGGCCTCAAACTCCTGATCTGAGAAGCGAGCCACCGACTGACGGGCGTTGCGTCTGAGCTGCAGCCGGCTGGCGGAGGGCAGAGCCAGGATCCTCTGTATCTCCTCTGCGTAACTGTCTTCGTCATCAGCCAGGAAGCCTGTCTGGCCCCCCTCGAAAGGAACCACGATGTCCAGCTTGGGGCCGCCGGACTTGTGAGCCAGAATGACCTTCCCTGCTGCCATACACTCCACAACACCTAGAGGGGAAATACAAGAATGAAGATGCACTTTTTTTTCCCATCTAAAAATGAAATTTTACTAAGAAAGTCTAAACATAATCTCTGTTAGATAAATTACCTATTCCAAAGTGTTCGTTCCACATGGTGTGCAGTCCGATGGTGGCTTCCCCCATCTCTCTCTTCAGCTCCTCAAAGGGTACGTTCAGTTTAAACTCCACCTTGTCAGCTACACCAAGCTCCTGGCACAGCCCCCTCAACATGAGCACCCTATCCTCATCCTCCTGGTTCCTGCATCCACCAACCAGAACCAGCTTCAGCGCCTCCCTGCCGCCGGCACCCGTCCTCCTCTTGTCCAAAACCTTCTTGAAAGCTCTGATCTGCAGCCGGTGGTCCTTCTCAGGCCTGAACTGCCCGATGGAAACGATGGAGTGGCACTTCCTGTCCCCGTCGTCTTCCAGCGGGATATCCAGGAAGGCGCTGACGTCGCAGGGCGGGTAGACCACACTGGTGCGGTTGGGAGCGCGCCACAGTGACAGGATGTGATCGAGGGTCCAGGAGGAGTTGACCATGATGAGGTCGCTGCAGGAGCCGGCCATGCCGTAGAGCAGGGCGAACAGGCAGTAGTAGACCACCTTGAAGGCACTCAGGAACAGATTGTTGGAGATGTAGTCTGGGTTGTTGAACCTGAAACATTAACAGTTTATAACTTTACCAGTCATGTAATTCAAAGGGAGAAGGAACGGCCTGTGCAGGAGGGGCTGCAGTTACTTCTGGTCACCAGTAGAGGACAATACAGGCCCTTTTTTACTGGCCATTTCATTATATGCATAAAAGAAAATGCAATATAGTGTAGTATTTGGAGAAATGCTTATGATATGACTGTATGAATTAATCTGACTTTAAAAATAAAACAAAATAGCACATAACAGTCTTAAAATAAGCCTGTTTGAGCAACCATTATGAGATGTTTGTTTCGGAAAGACAAACTGATTACCTGGGGTTCCTCTCTCTCACTACAGAGAGCATGTCAGTGCTGATGGTGGGATAGTGAACATAGCTCCCCACGCTACAGCCTCCAAAGTAACGGAACAAGGGCAGAGTGAAGGCGTAGCCCATGGAGTCGATATAAAGGTCTGGGACAAACTCCGTCAGCGCCTCCCATCCCAGAAAAATGGAGCCCACACTCTGTCCAAGCAGGGTGAAGTGAGGAAACAGGCCGGGCTCCACAAGCAGCCGGTGCCTCAGGAACACAAAGTGAACCGGCCGGGGGAGCACGATGTTGAAGCGACGTCGCGCTCCCTCCAGAATCTGCTGGCCCGTCACACCCAGGTCCCCTGTGTACACCACAAAGTTGATGTCTGCATACCTGTGCAGATGTGGTTTATGTTAAAGCAAGATTTCACATAAACACAAGGTATTTTAATGTCTGTACTCTCACTCTCCACTCAGTTCTGATTTTGTTTCTTTTCCAGCTAGTTCACTCTTTCCATTTAGCTGCTTATAATGGTGTCAAAAAGGAAACTTCTATCTTTTATTACAGAGACACAGATTTAACTACAAACATCGATTTACTGAATCTTCAAATGTTTCAGTAAATCAATGATTAGTAAGCACACCAAACTTTAAGCTAAAAAACAAAATCACCTGTTCTGCAGTGCCCTAATGGCACACCAGAGCACCCTCTCTCCCCCACCACCGGCATTACAGTAGGGGTGAAAGAAGGCCACCGTGGGACGGCCGTCTCTCGCCCGCCTCGCATTCCTGTTGCTCTGCAGCCAAAAACGCACCGCCAGCACCAGCAGGACAAGGACAGTGATCAGCAGCACACACAGGAAGACCAGGGGCAGGAGCAACTTCCACATTAACCTGAAACACAGAAACACAACACAATGAGTTCTGGGTAACAGTAAATCAGCAAACAAACTTTATTTATATTGCACTTTTGAAAACAGAGGTTTAAAGTTCCTTACAGGATGAAGAAAATAAAAGATTGTAAATTAAGAGAAAGCCTAAGAAAACAAATGGATGCTTTTCAAAGATGTGGACTGGTTTGGATTCTCTGAGACTTTGCAGAAGGCTGATCCAGAGTCAGATTAAAGCTTCTATTTAGAAATACTCTTTATGGTAAATTATTACAAACATTACAGCAAATGCTTTAGTGTAACCAAGCTGTAGTGGTGTTATAAGGATACTGTAGTGACACAGATGTGTATAACGCAAGACAATGAAGCTTTAGCTAAATGCTAAGAGTTTGGTTTTCATAGTCATGTTATTATAACAAACAAGAAAACCTATTTTATTTACCTAAAGACTGAAACCAAGGTAGCTAAATAACATGAAATATTGTCAATAATTTACCGGTATTGTTGCTAAGCTACCACCAGAGCAGCAGCCAACATACAGTAAAATGAAACAAGCTATCTACGCTTTCAACATTAACAATTAAGACTTTTTCCATTCGTTTAAATACTTTGTTAGTTAAAATAAATTAAAATAATTACCTTGTTAATTCACACAAACAGTGGACCAGTTGATCGTGGCCCGACATCTTGACCAAAGAAATCTAACAACACATCACCTTTCAACTTGTCTCTTTCCTCCTCGGTGTTTTCCTGCCGTTATTTATACTTGTCTGGCGCCACCCAGCGGCGAGGAGGTCTAACTGCAGCGCCCTCTCCAGCTTTTATTGATGAGGAGTCCAATTGAAGTTAGGCTACATTTATTCAGACATTTGTAAGTTATACAAATAGCATAAGTGTATATAATAATATGTAATGTATAATATGTACTAACCTGCTCCCTCTTGGCCATGTTGGCTGATCTATGCCCTCGTCTTTCAAAAAAAGTAAAGTTTAACTTCTAAATAAACACTGTGGCAATCAATATCGTCTCCCTACCCCCAAGGTTTTGAACAAACCTTTGTCATTTCCAGTATAGTTCCTGACATCATGACGGCTCTTTTGATTTTGTTTATTTTAATGAATCTGGACAAAGGATACTGCACAGAAACACGGTAAGTTGACTGTGATTTATTTATTCTTTTGGATAGTATTTACTATCTCTGAACTGTTTTCCACAAAGAAAATGGGTTATGACACACTTATGTAAACACATACCCTTATGCCACATATGTTCTGGTGGCTCGACACGCATGTAAACTCTATAGGTCAATTCATTTGTTATTACTGACACAATTTTAACTATAATCGGGGATAATTATACACCTCAAATTTCTGTTAGGTGAAAACATTGTGACATATTTGTTTATTGATTGGCCCACAGAGGTCTCCATCATTCATGGGGTGGGGGGGTGGGGGTGGGTGGGGGGGCAATTTATTTAACTGATGTCTTGTTTCCTTTTTGCACAGAGACCAAGTTCTATCAATCACCCCAAAAACCCAGGAGCAGGTGGACATCTTGAAGAATGTGTCCACTCAATATGAAGTAAAAAAATAAAAAATTCACTTTTTTAACCAGTGATTGTTTTCCTCTGATTTTATTCCCTCCTTTAAATCATTATGCTGCATGTTTTCCTCACAGACAGCCTTATGGCAGCCTGTTTCACATCATTACATCACGGAAGAGACACAAGTCCACCTGTTTGTTCCTGCAAATAGCTCAGAGACCGTCCAGGATGTGCTACAGAAACACAGCATGACTCATGAGTATGTGACTGAAAACACTCACTCACCGAGGATTACATGTGTCATCGCAGCTGTGCAAACTGTTCACAGGTCTTGTTATTGGCTTCTGTGATTATTATAGGGTTTTGCTGGACAACGCCAATGAGTTGATTGAGATGCAGACGAAAAACGACTCCACAGACCCACGGAGCAGCTCAACTTTCTACGAGCGATATCACAGTCTGGAGGATGTATGTTTTTCATCTTTACCTGTCAACAAATTGAACATTTTAAGCTTCTCAAACAGGGTGTACTACAAGACTACTGGATTGCATTGCACTGAAATGTGTAGATGTACATTACAGTTTACATACACACATGCTGCCTCCATTGTAGATCTATTATTGGATAAACAGGACCACACAGGACAACCCCGGCACGGTCAAAGCCATTCTCATTGGCTCCTCATATGAAAAGCGACCACTGTATGTTCTAAAGGTACAGAACAAACTGTATTGATGATAAAGATGATTGTTTTTACACTAGCACTTTAAATTAAGTCTCAGATTGAATGTTTGACCTCTCTCTCTTCCTCAGTTGTCTCTAAATAACAGACCAAATAAGAAAGCAATATGGATTGACTGTGGGATCCACGCCAGGGAGTGGATTTCTCCTGCTTTCTGCTTATGGTTTGTACAATACGTGAGTACATTTGGTCTAGGGTCTATGGTAGTTTGGGATTTTCATATAACTTCGTGTTCATTTTCCATCAGATCCGTTTCACTAAAATCACCTTCTCTCACAGTCTTTGTCATTTTACAAGCAAAACCAAGATATTACTAACATACTGGACAACATGGATGTCTACGTCCTGCCTGTTATGAACCCTGATGGGTACAAGTTCACGTGGACAACAGTAAGAACACATGAAACGGATGTGATATATTGTCAAGTGCTGGAGCAGTTACAAAAGAAGCTATTTCAATTGGAGTCATGCTTTTTTTTTTTCCAGAACAGGATGTGGAGGAAGAACCGCTCCGGCAGCAGGAGCAGCACTTGCATTGGAGTCGACCTCAACAGAAACTTTGATGCCAACTGGTGCAGTAAGTCTTCCTCTCACATTTAAGTAATCCCCCAACATAAGGCATTCAACTCAGAAATTTAAGATTCTTCACTTTTATCAAAAGTCAGCTGACAATCACAACAAATCTGGAGCCACCACGACCCAAAATCATATCTTCAGGTTCTTCCATCTTTATTATCTTATTCTATTTCATTATGTGGCCAGTATTTTTGAAGAGGTTTCCTCTGTTTGGCATTTTACTAACTAAAATTACTAACTACCACAGAGTCTTTTAAATATAGAAATGTTCCCACACACCTGAACACATTGAACTCAGCTCATTGCTGGGTTTATTGTTTGATCATATATTGGTAGTAATGTGTTAATGTTCTTCCCAGCGGAGGGAGCCTCTTGTGAGCCCTGCTCTGAGATCTACTGTGGTGCGTTCCCCGAGTCGGAGCCAGAGTCACAGGCCGTGGCCGACTTCCTACGTAGGAACAAGAACTCGGTTCAGCTCTACCTCACCATCCACTCCTACTCTCAGATGCTGCTCTTCCCATACTCCTGCTCTTTGGATGAAGCAGAGAACCACAATGACCTGGTGAGTGGTCTGGACTGATCAATCAAATGATCAATTTATCCATCAGTAATATGAGTTTTGGGACACGTGGGAGTGTTTTATAGTTATATCTTACATGTTTCATGGACTGTGGTTCAGTTGTGGGATCCTGAAGTTCAGAGCTATTTTGTGGAAATGCTGGGTATTTCAGTAACCAGTTGCAGAGTATTTGTGGACTTTATGCTGCATGATATCTGTGGGGTACTGAAGTGTGTCATGTCAAATAAGGCAATGGTTTGAGTAAATGTGCTTTTCTGGTTCTTACAAGCTTGAGATGGTCCAAGAAGCTGCCCAGAGAATCCGAAGATATTATAGGAACACCTATAAATATGGTGCTGGAGCAAAGACAATATGTAAGTGGGGCTTATTTTCCAAGCTTGGGTGGTCCAATTACTCTCAAAGTACATGATTGCCATTGTCTTTTCTCCAGACCTGGCTCCCGGTGGTTCTGATGACTGGGCATATAACCTTGGCATCAAATACGCCTTCACATTTGAGCTCCAGGACCGCGGGCGTTATGGGTTCCTCCTGCCGCCATCTTTAATTTCCAGGGCCTGCAATGAAGCTCTGCTTGCTGTGAAGACCATTGCTCTCAAGGTTATAGAGAAAACGCAAGCTCCAACACGTTCTCCTCGAACTGCCTAAGCAGTCACACCTGCAGTAAAAGGTTGAGGGTTCAAGATTTTGAGCCATTTTTGTGAATGAAGCCTATACAGTTTTTGTAGTATAGGCCCTATCCTGTAAAGATCAGCGAGCCTGTAAGAGCTACAATCACAGTACACAGTGTTAGGAATATTCTGACTGTTATTCATGGTGTTTTTTTGCTATAAGGAGATATTTTTGTAGCATTCCTCTAATATATATATTATGAGATTCTTTGCAAGAGTGTTTGCATATACCATGAACATATGCATATAAATGGAGCAGAGAATTGGCTGCATTTTATTCATCAAGAAGAAATTGTGGATATAAAAACTGTAAAACAAAAAAAGAATAAACTGATTGAAATTATGGATAAATTGCCAGTATCTTTCTTCTGTTTACTATTACATGCTTAGTCTATTTCGTATTGATGTGCCATACTTAGGTAAAAGGTAAAAAATAAGAATAAATATAAACATAAAAATTGCTGTGTGAATGTTTTTTAACGTCCATGTACAAACATAAGCTGGACAGAAACATTGTGTAATTGCATAATTTTAATTTGTAGGGGTTTCCAGGAAGCAGCGGCACTCAATTAGATCTGTCCATGTCTATGATATCTACCTTGTAGAGTGGATTTCTTATGAAGCTTCCCAAAAATAATCAATTGTCAGAATAATTGTTATTATAATGAGTATGTGCAACCAGTTAATATCAATGTCATTGGTAGGTAGAGCAACTACTATACGTAATGCACAAGTAAATCTAAATTGTATTAACTGCATAATAGTTATTAAAACCAATGTGTAATAATCAATATTAGTGTCATTGCTATAAATAACATGAACGGCATCAGGGTTAGTAATAGTTTTGTTAATAAGATTTGTGTTAATAAGAATTTCCAGTCTAAGTGAAGACAAACATTTGTTTTCGCTTCCGATGAAAACTTTCAAAATAAAGCCTAGCGAGGAAACAAACGGTCAAACTGTCAGCTGAGCTATACTGAATACAAATCACTGTTGTACTTAGTAGTTACCAATAAGAGTATTGTCATATATAGTCATATTAGTCCAAGAGCTTTTCAAAGTTTTGGAAGAAACGAGAGAAAATAAGCTATGGAAAAAATAAATCAATAAGTAAAAGCGCAGAGAAGATATTCGGCAGTCGGCGGTAATGCAACACCAGGGGAGTACAAACACAAACCGCAGAAGAAGAACAGGACATATGATGCGCACCTTCCGCCAATATGAAGGCACTCAGGGCAGTTTCTGCCTTTGATTTTAAAGAATAAGCCTTGTTAATTCTACAAGTGCTGAATCCTCTAACTGGACTTAAGTAGATGCGACACCGACTTAATATCCTGGGTGAGACTGAGATTGCTTTTCTTCACATTGTCCGTTAGACACGCTGCTGAAGCTTCAAGGCCCCACGCTAAGATAAAACATGAAGTCATTAGCTCTTTGGTTAACTAACTTTAGCATTAGCATCCATTCGCTTGTTTTTTCCAGCACGAGGCATGCAAAATACTTATCCTTAGTCTTTAACCGCCTAAATATTACATATGTATGACTGTAAGACATTTAAACAATAGTATTGAAGTCGTGTAGTTGGCTAAGAACTTTAGCTAATCTTAAGCTAGCATGCAAGACTCGCTCGCTAGAAGTTAGCGCAGAGCAGCTGCACACACAACAACAGACCAAGCCATTTGCATGTGTTTATGTTTAGGATGTGCAGCTACCAGTAGGAAAACTAAAACTGCAAGCAGCCCAGTCTATGAATTACAGTCTTACAGGAAAGTTGATAAATGAAAATTAGCTTCTTAGTTGCATTGTAGGGTGCTAAAAGCTGTAGCCCTGTACTTTGAATGAATGAAGTCCGGGCTGAAAGTCAAACATAGTCACACAGCATAGAGAGTTCGGTGGTGTGTAGTTTTAGACATGTTGTTTTTAATGCCATTGGCCCATTAACTTTTTTAAAAGTACTTCATTAACATTCCTACATAAGTCTCAGTGTGTTGTGTATAGTTGTATTGATGCAGACGACTTATCAGAGACACATCATTTAACATGGTCTGTCATGTTTCCAGTCCTGCAGAATGTCCAAGATCAGGCGGAAAGTAACAGTGGAGAATTCAAAAACCATATCTGACAGCAGCAGCAGCACCACGACCAGCAGCACCAGCAACCCCGCCGCCCCCTCCCGCAGACCCAGTGTGTTTGAAAGACTTGGTCCCAGCACTGGGAGTAATGCTGCTGATGTATGTATTGCCTACACTGCTAAACACTTACATGGATGCCAACAGTGATGTCTATTAGTTTCCCAATGCATATGATATAGCTTAGTGTGCCCCTTCACACCCATTCCAATTTTGGGAGGTCAAAGATCAGGGTCGGCCACAAACCTGTGCCCCTGTTCAGTGATTCAGTCTCCTATTTAGGGAAGTAGGAGAACCTATTTAATGGTATAATAATGATTGTTCTGTGTTTTATGTTGAACCCCTTGTCTTCCTAATGTCCCTACTGTGATGCTGTTTCAGTTCAGTTTGTGGATGTTGCTTTATCTCATCAGACTTATTTGTGTGTCCCTTCCAGAGTCACTGTAGAAATTGGTTGAAGACCGGTAATTGCAGTTACGGCAACACTTGTCGCTACACACATGGAACTCAGCCACGAGGCAAAGGATTTAGCTTTAGTCGGTAAGATGGCCTTGATACACCATTCCCTTTATTTTCTATCAGCATGTTTTTTGACTTATGTCCATGTCAAATCAAATGAATGATCTATACAGTAGCTCAACAACATATGTATGTTTTTTTTTTGTGTGTGTGTGTGTGTGTGTGTGTGTGTGTGTGTGTGTGTGTGTGTCTTAATTGAGCAGGTCAACCGAGAGGCCCACAGGTGATCTGCGGGAGAGGATGAAGAATAAAAGACAGGATGTTGACCCAGAAAACCTGAAGCGAGACCTTGACGAGCCCGCATCCCCCACAGCAAGAGTGAGTTCTCTGCTCCGTTTGTCTCTAAGTTATAATCTGTCGGTGAATCTGTAAACTAGGGCTGATTTTAAAATGAAGAAACGGCTCTGGTGCTACTGCCGACTCTTAATCTGAGGCTTATTTTTACACTGTGATGAGCTTGGAAATATGGCACATTTAGTCCATATAATATAAGAAGAAGCAGGTGTCATTCTAACATGACTGTGTGTGTCCATCTACAGCAGAGAGACTCCTCCAGAGGCCGACACAGGGAGAAGGAGGACATAAAGATCACAAAGGAGCGCACCCCAGCCAGTGAAGAAGAACCCACAGAGTGGGAAACCAATCGTGAAGGTACAGTATAATACAGTTGTATAATGTTTAGGCTCTTCAGTTTATTTTATGATTTAGTGTGAACTGAAAAATATTTATATGAGCTTTGATTTGACAGCCTGAAGATAAAAGTCTGTGTTTTTTGGTTTGACTTTCAGATTCGGATATCGGTGACTACGACTACGAGTTATCCCTAGAAATGAAGCGCCAGAAGATTCAACGTGAGCTGATGAAACTGGAGCAGGAGAACCTGGAAAAGAGGGAGGAGATTGTCATCAAGAAAGATGAGACCCCCACTAAAACAAGAACCACCTCCTTGCCGAAGGTAAGTAACATTTGGCTATACAGACTAGTTACTACTTTTGTTTTGATTTCCTCCAGGGCAACTCACGGCACTCAGTGACGTAGTAGTCTGTACGAAGGACTCTGATTTGAATCGCCACCTGATTTGTCATGTCTGTCCTTCAGGCCTCCCCGGAGCAGTTAAGCTCTAAAGATTCACCCTCATCCAGGAAGTCCAGTGGCTCCCCGAAACACAAAAGTGGAACCAAAGGGCTAGGCTCTGGAAAGAAAGAGAAGAAAACATCCATTTCCTCCCCTGTTTCAGAACCTGCCAGGTAGGATTCCATTGGTGGCCTTTTTTGTGAAGGTTAGGTTAGTTAGATACCAGGATAGGTTATTTGCCATGTGATCATTTTGCCATTTTTTTCTATTTGATTATTACAATTTGAACCTTTTCCATCTTCTTCCAACCAGATCTTCAAAAGGGAGCCATAGTAAAAAGAAAGGGCCCCGCACACCCAGTCCTCCTCCCCCCGTCCCTCTGGACATTCCTGTGATGGGGAAGAAACACAAAGGCAAGCACAAAAACAAGGAGAAGTCTGAGGAAAAGCAGAAGGAAGGGAAAGACCGGGGACGAGATACAGAGAAACACAAAGAGAAGAAGGAGAAACGCAGGTAACACTGTGGACTGCAAGCAAATTCTCTCCCACTCATCCTCTGTCATCATCTTCAACTTGTAATCCTCATTCTTCTGAATATAAACTTGTCGTTTACAGGGACCGATCAGACAGTTCCCACAAAGCCAAGCGGTCAGTGACATCAGAGGAGCGTTCTGGTAGTGTTTCGTCTCCCTCCAGAGGCGCTTCACCCTCAGCCCGGAAGAAATCCACCTCTCCTAAAGCTTCGTCCCATAAACCCTCTGTACTGGCCTCCTCTCCTCGCAGGTTAGCACATGATCATTTTCAGTATAGTTGAATCGGTAAATACTGGACAAAGTGCCTGCAAGGAACTAACCGTGTTTTGTCACTGTAGGTCTCCCTCTCCTCCACGCCACCAGCGCAGTCCCACTCCTCCACGCCACCACTCCCCTTCCTCCCACTCCGGCTCCTCCGCCCAGCGGCACTCTCCCTCTCCTCCCCGTCGACGTCGCTCGTCCTCTCCCGCCTACCATCGGAGCAATGCAGCGGGAGCCTCCTCGCCTCAGAGCTCCAGACGCTCCCGGTCACCTCCGGCCTCCCACGACGCCTCCTCGCCCCACCGCCGATCTGACAGGTCGAGCCCCAGCCGGCACCACTCCAGAGGCCGAGAGAGGAGCCGTGGTGACAGAGAGAGGAGTCCGCCGGCCCAGGAGCGCAGACATGAGCGCAGAGATGGTATCTTTATGTCCTTCTATTGTATTTGTCTTGTTCCTTTTGTTGTACTTTTTACCACATGGAGCAATGAGGGGGACAGAAGAGAGGAGCAGGCCCGGGACTACATGCTTTTTATTTAGTAACGTCAGTTGAAACAGTAAAAAAAAAATTGAATCGCTACATTTCCCACCACATTATTGACCAACAACATCTACTACTGTAGATTTAGAATATGACTAATTTTGCACATTGGTTGGGTAATATTGGCAAATGTAGCAATCGATAAGTTCTTTATTGCTTCCACTTGAAAATGCTCCTCTGGAATCAATACTGTGTCCCCTATGCCTTGTAAGATGTGTTGAAATGAAAATAATCCATTCTTCACTTGTTAAGCTATGTGTCCTTTTTTCAAACAGATAGCCGCAGCAAGCGAGAGAAAGACAGTGTCCGTGACGACCGGGACTATGACTCTGAACAGGTGTCATCACGAGACGCTCGCGACGACAGGGAGACGAGAGAGGCTCGCGAGCGCCGGGATCGAGGAAGGGAAACTACCAGAGACTCTCGCGACCACAGAGACAACAGGGACGTAAAGGACTCCAGAGAGAGCAGGACAGACACCCGGTCCAGTCGAGAGTCCCTGGAGCGTCGGGACCGCGAACGGGAACGAGAGAGGGACCGGGAGAAGGAAAGGGAGAAGGACAGGGAGCGAGAGAAGGAGCGAGAGAGGGAGAGGACCGACACCCACAGGAAGGAGGAAATGTCTCAGGACGACAGGAGTTACGGGAGAGGTCATGGTCGTGAAGAGGGAGGGAGAGCAGAGGGAAGGACAGAGAACAGGACAGACAGAGCTGAGAGGAACGGACGAGGGAGAGGGCGTGCCAATGAAACATCTGATAAAGGCAAGAACTTGAAGACAAACACTAACTGTGCCTCTATTTTTTCCTGTGTGTGTGTGTGTGTGTGTTTGTTTGTTTGACATTTTTTTTCCTCTATAATACTCTCCCTTTTATCATCTGTCAGGCTCAAACAGAAACTCCCGCGGTTCCCAACTGGAAAGCACCCATGATAGCTGGGAGTCTCGGAGCAGTGCGGTGCGCGAGCGGAGTGTGGAGAGGAGCGCAGATCGCAGCGCTACTGAAAGAAGCTCTGAGAGGGGTTCAGACCGAGATCGCTATGAGGGTGACAGAAGAGGAGAGCAGGCCCGGGACTCCTCTTACGACAGGAGAGGAGGGCACGGAGAGCGGGATCGCAGAGACAACCGAGAGAGAGGTGTGGACCAAAAAGGATGTTCATCCAGCTGATCAAAAACCACGTGGAGAGTTTTGGGTGGTTGTTATTTTAAAATTGTTTGACTATGTTTTATTTTAACTTTCTGTTTTTCCAGATCCAAGAGCAGCTTCCCCAAACAGGCACCAGGTGCGATCAGAGGAGCCTGAGAGGGAGGAAAGGAGGGAGGACCGCAGGACAGATAGACTGGAGGAGAGACGGGACGACCGGAACCGCGACCGTGAACGAGAGCGAGACAGGGAGCGGGACAGGGAGCGGGAGAGAGAGAAAGAGAAGGACAGAGAGCGGGAGAGGGAGCGGGAGAGGGAGAGGGAGAGAGAGAAGGAGCGAGAGAAGGAAAGGGAGGCCGCGGAGAGGGAGCGGGCCAGGGAGAGAGAGCGGGAGCGGGAACGAGAGAGGGAGCGGGAGCGCGAGAGAGAAAGGGAACGCGAGGAGCGGGAGAGAGAGAGGGAGAGGAAGGAGCGAGAACGGGAGAGGGAGCAGCGGGAGCGGGAGAGGCAGCGGGAATGGGAGGAGAGGGAGAGAGGAAGGGAGGAGAGGCGGGAAAGGAGAGATGAGACCAGGGAAGACCGGTCTGTTCGAGAAACCCGGGACGATCGCAAGACAAGGCATGTATCAGCTTTATGCATTATTTTTAGGTATTCCTTAATATCTTACATGGGAACTATGGGACAGGCACCTGTTACATGCTTTACATTTCTGCCAACTGTTTTCATACATAATTTATAAGTATAAGGCACTCCCAAAAATAAAATTTCATGCATCACTTTCATCATATTTATTTAGCTACAGCAGTAATTCTCCTCGTCTCTCCCTGTAGTCGCAAGAGGCCCAGGGTGGAGAGCAGCCCGAGCCCCCGCTCCTCACCAAAGCGACGCGACCACAGCCCGGCAGACAGCGACGGCTACAACAGCGCGGAGGACAAAAGTGAGCGCCCGATTGGCCGAGGGCAGGCCAAGCTCCACCCACAGCCCCTCCTCCCCAGCCCAGTGTGTCCGCCTCCATCTGACAGTAGGGGAAATCTTTTTGAAAAGGACACACTCCTGTTTAATGGGGAATGCACCTCTCGTATAATGCGCACCCTGGAATGCACTGTTAACTATTTTGAAGTTGGATTTTTCTTTGGTATCGCTTGTTAATATGTCTTTTCGTTTCACACATTCAAGTATTTGCTGGCTGTCCCAGTTAAATGATGTCAGTGTGAACAGACCAAAGTCATTTGGCAATTAAACTTGCACTTTTCCTCTGGCTATAATGAAAAATGCACCTTGGTTGAGTTTCAAGAATTACTTTTGTCTTCATTTGATTTAAATTAACCTTTAAAGGACATTGCTACTAAAGCGCTCCTTTATATGACATTTGTCCTCATGGTAACGGCACACACCTCAACTGAACTGATGTGACTCTTCCATGTGCACGTACAGGTGGCGATAAGCATCGACTGCTGAGCCAGGTGGTGCGGCCCCAGGAACCCTTGTTGCGTTCACCACCGAGAGCTGCTCCACCTGATGACAAGCTGGGTCACTGGAAGGATGAGGAGCGCAGAGGAGCCGTGGACAAAAGGGAGACACGCAGCCGCCACGAGGAGCTCGAGCCTCGTGTGGAACGCAGCAGAGGAGGCGACAGACGAGCTGACCACCTTTCAGACGCTCCGTCTGACTCCCGCAGCAGAGGCAGAGACCAGCGAGAATCCACGCCGCCGCCGCCGCCGCCTCCTCCTCCTCCTCCTCCTTCAGCCCTCGCCACTGGCAGTGACGATCGTGACACCGCCAGCTCCTTGTCCCACGAGGAGGGCAAAAAGAAGACAAAGGCGCAGAGGAAGGGGCTAAAGAAAGTTCGCAAAGATGAGGAGATAAGCGGTGTTAACAGCCTGGCTGCTGTAGGGGACCGCTTCAACCTCGAGCCCCCAGCCAGTGTTTCTGCAGATGGACCTCCACCCTTGCACTCTCCCAGGAAAGTAGCCAAGAAAAAGGCGCTTGACCGAAAGAGGAAACGGTCACGAGGAGGAGAATCTGATGTGTCTGAGGAGGATACTTCAGCCCACCAGCCCCATAGTAAGAGGAAGAGAGGTCCCCGGACCCCACCACCCTCGATGAGGCCTGATCACCGCGGCACTGGAGGCAACACAGAGCCGTCTCCCCTGTCCAAAATGGACAACTTCAGTGACTGGTCAGATGAGGAGGTTACAGACCGAGGAGGAGGACCACTTGAAACACATCCTCCCTTGGCTCCTGCTGAGCCTCTAAGGAGAGGTGGCGGTCCCAGGATGGGCAGGGACAGGGAGAGGTGCAACCCCCCACCCATTGCCCCTCTACTCCCTCAGGATCCTCCCATGTTGCTGCAGACTCTGACTCCACAGCCCCTCATGTCCCAGCCCCTGCTGCGCAAGCCCCCTCCAGAGCAGACGCGCAGCAGCAGCATGGGGAGCAACCAGAGCCGCACATCATCCAGACGCCTGCGATCACCCTCCAACGAGTCGGCCCACCGAGACGACCTCCAGGGTGCACGATCCCGCCGGGGAAGGCTGCAGGGCACCAACTCTCGCGACCGGGATCGAGAGAGAGAAAGAGAACGAGAACGAGAGCGGGAAAGGGAGAGAGAGCGAGAGAGAGAGAGGCCGGTTGTAAATGACCCTCCTGGGGCCGAGAGGAAGTCTCGAATTGACCAGTTGAGGAGAGGAGAGCCCAGCCGCAGCACCTCATCAGGTAAATACACACATCATGGAATTATAACTGCATTAAGGAACAGTATATTACACAATGAAATCTCTGATCCTGCCCTTACTTATACCTGTCTCTGTTGTCTTACAGACCGGCAGGATTCTCGCAGCCACAGCTCCAGACGCAGCTCTCCTGACTCTGAGAGGCAGACCAGGTCCAGGTCCCGCGCCGGTTCCTATGACAGTCGAGAGCGGGAGAGAGACAGGGAGCCATTTGAACGGGAACGAGACCGAAAGGATCTCCGGCCTCAGCAGCAGCAACAGCAGCAGCCGCCCCTGCTCCTACAACAGCCCCTCCAACAACAAAGAGACTGGGAGCCCGAACCGAGGGACTGGCCCAGCAGGGGACGAGAGCCCCTGCTAATGCGTCCTGGCCGTGAACCTCTCCTGAGGGAGCGGGATATCAGGGACAGGGAACGCTTACTCCCTGAAGGACTCATACAGCAGCACGAACGGGAGCGGGAAAGGGATAGGGAGCGGGAGAGAGACAGTAGAGGTGAAAGAGGCGTCGATCGAGAGAGGGAGAGGATGATGATGATGGACCTACCGCCCCACGGGGACCCCAGGGCTCCAGGACGAGGGGACCTGAGGGGAGAAATGAGAGGAGACCTGCGAGGGGACATGATGAGGCAGGACAGGAGTGACTATGAGCCTCTGCTGCCAAGAGAAGCCTTCAGCCCTCCAGAGCCTGAGAAAGCGAGCAACAGTCACCATCTCATGGGAGATCAACGAGACCGGGAGCTGGAGAAGGCGGACAGCATCGACGGTAAGAAGCTTCAAGTGTACATGCACTTTTATGCCACTTTCTCCCATTTTTTTCAAGGTGGATATAAAGGAGTCTGTGTGCACTGTGTTCTCAGGAGATGATGATGGTAAAGAAGACGATGGCCAGTCAGTCGCATCTGTTGGAGAGGAGTACGAACCAATCAGTGATGACGAGCTGGATGAAATTTTGGCTGATAGCCAGAAAAAGGAGGATCAGCAGGATGATGAAAAAATTACAGGTACCAGGAAATACATTCCTCCTATCCATATTTTACTGGTAAAATACCATTAGCTGCTGCTTGCAGGATTGATTAATTCCATTCCAAATAAACTGTTTGCTTTAACTGGGAAATATTGCTTTAAACATGAAAACAGGTCAGATGTACCTTTTTTAAAATCAAACCCCCAATGCTACATCCCGACAGGTCCTCTGGATGTGATCGATGTGGACTGGTCCAGCCTGATGCCCAAACAGAAGCAGGAGCCGCGGGCAGCAGGGGCAGCATTGCTACGGTTCACCCCAGGGGCTGTGCTTCTCAGGGCTGGCATCTCCAAGCGACTTGCTGGGCCTGCGCTCCTGGAGCAAGTCAAAGAGGTGTGCAAGTCTGAGCTGGACGACCCGAAAGGTGAGAGCTCTGACATCATGGACCCATAAACTCTTATTTTTATCACAGTCATTTGCACTTCACTTTGAACATCATGGTCTTTTGATAACTTTTATTTTAACATTGATTTTTTTTATCCCTTTTGCTTTCCTTATGTTGAATTTATTTTAAATTTGTAACATGATTGTATTTTTTAATCCATCTATCTAAAACTCACTTTCACTTCCATCTTGCCAGATGCTGACAAGCTGTTCGAGCATGACCTTGGGGCCCTGAACATGGCAGCCCTGAACAGGCGGGTGGAGAGGGCAGGTTTACTGAGCAACCTTGGGCCCTGCTGCAAGGCCCTGTGTGCCCGCAGGGACTTTGCCATCCGCCGGCAACTGTTAAAAAATGACAAGGTAGATGCCATCCAGTCACTGACTTGTATGAATTTAATATTGACCTTTTTCTGTGTTGATCTTAACTGTATTCTCACAAACTTAGTTGTTTGGAGAAACATGTTTAAATCTCTTAAATGTTATTTTCTTCCTCAGGGCCTAACAAAGCAGTACCCCACTACACCCGTAGTAGACAACGAGCTGCTGCAGATGAGCATGCGTCTCTTCAGAAGGACCATGGCCGGCACGGCTTCGGCCCCAGAAAAGTCCGACAGTGGGTCGGCACCAGCGGCCGAAGTTGCTGCAGCTGTTAGTAGTAAGCTCAGCACAGCACAGCCTGAGGTGTGTGTGTCCTGAAAGAAATGGGCTTCATGAGTAAAAGACATGCAAGTGAAGGCTTCTAAGCCTTCACTTCTTCCAGCCCCTAACTTTCCATCCCTCTCTTTCCCATTTCATTATACACATAACCTTTTTAGACAGGAGAGGAAATAAAGAAAAAACAGCAAAATTGTGAATTTCTCAGTTATGCGTTACATGTTTTGGATGTTCTGCAAAAGCTGTGCCATAGACTACTGGACATTCTAGCCTATGGAGGTGTGTAATGAACCATGTATGCGAAACATAAAACACCTAAAATGATTTCATGTTTTTTTTTGTGCTTTACAGTGTTTTAGAGCAGCTTTTTAACTGTCTGTTTCACCTGCCTAACCACGTTCAAACGACTGTTTTGTTTTCATATTTTGTGCATTGGTTACTACAACTGTGCATTAAAATTGTTAGATGTTGATTTTTGTAATGGGTCTTTTGCTTTGTATGAAATTACTGTCCAGCCTTCAAATAATGTCACACTTGATTGTTGTTGTTACTGTATTTGTTTACATTATATCACAAGATATCTGCAGAACAAATCTGTAGCATTTGCTGCAGAGAAGTAACCGACCAGCAACACTGAAACTGAAACATCCTGCCGGGACTTGAATGAACGTTTCTCCTGAATGAGCACTGCCAAACTATTCCTTTATTGAATGTAAGTTGTTAGAACTGTTAGTCTGTGGACACATTATTGCTTTTTGCTTGATGTATTTGTTTTGAATAGTTTGGCAATGTCTCCCTGAAATGAACTGAAGTGAGTGCAGAGAACACTATAGACTGCAGAATACCAGATCTTCAACACTGCCATGTGGAACGCATCCATCCAAAAAGGAGCCAAAATGCTCCTGATAGGAAAAGACCCTAGAGTGCTTAGGTAAAAAAAAAGAAAAAGACCTGAAGATAATTAATTTGAACTTCACATCTTGTTTCTGTGTCCCAGTGGTTGACCATCCAGAGTCACAATAAAAAGACTTGTACAGGTGGATAAACTGAAGCTCTGGGATGTGGTTGTATCAACACTTGAAAATAGCAGGTTGTGCATGCTGTGAGTGCTGGGACAGAAATTCAATGGACAAACCACGTTCAGTGTCACACTGAACAGCTTAAAGAACAGAATAAGAATGGAAAAAGGCTGTTAACTTATAGACCTGGATTCAACATGACACCTCCCCCCCGGCCATGCAACTGTGACTTGAAATCTGAGTGACATTACAGACATGGAGAGACTGGGCTCTGATGAAGCCCATCATCTTTAAGTCTGTGATGTTGGAAGACACTTTGCTTACATGTTTCTTTTCCAAGGTGTGCAAGTAATGATAGCTGGTTTAACTCTGTATTTTATTTGTATTTTTATTTTTTACTGTAAAATAAATGTAGAATGACATTTTTAAATTGTAATGACATTTTGGCAAATAAGGACAACTGGGGACCTGATGGAGTTCAAATGTAGTGCTAGGTCAGATTAAATTACTATAACTAGGGCTATGAAGACAGCCACTAGATGCAGATGTTTGCATTTTGAGGTAAGTGCTGAACTTGACATAAAAACACAACTCCCATAGGGTCCTTCTACCTTTATGAGTGAGTCTTTCATTAAGAATTTTCATTCCTAGAGAGGAAGTGCTACATCTAGGATCTTTGGAAAAATGTTTGTTTTTTTCTAAACTTTGATACTTGAGTTTTGATTTCTCATTGACGAAATAACAGAGAAAATAATTTATGTGAATATTTTTTTACTTTGATACTAGTGTTTGATGAAGAACATAAATAGAGCATTTGTGTCATATCTGGTTGTAGACCTCCATAATCCTAAAACAAAGAAATCTATTATGTTGTGAATGGCTGAAATGCCTCATGTTCTGTCTTAAACTGGTTCAAAGCCATGTACAATGACTGAATTCATTTTTTGTAAATCATTACTGCATAACACACTATATATGATCCTGGCAAAAGAAACTGACATAAACAGGACAATCTTACAACATAAATACTGTCAATGCCTTGTCTAAATAGTCTGATCATGTAAAACAATACCTCTTGTGGTCTCTATTGTTTCGAAATCTTTTAAATAATACAAATATTTGTAAAATTCTATTTAATATGTTTCTCGGAAGTGTATTTAATTTACTATTTATTTCACATCGCACACTACAATTATTAACGAGTGTTGAAAAACACGAGGTATCTACACTAGGAACCTTGTACTTGTACATTTGTTGTTAACAGACATCAAATAAAACGGACCGGTTTCCTTTACCCACAATCCTCTGCCTTTAGTCCGTCCTTCCGACTTCCGTCTCAGCTTTGAGTCGATGTGAGTATTTTCTTCGGAAAATTATATTTCTACAATCTAACGCCATCCTGCGATATTAACGATACAATCGAACAAATATCACACATAAATATACACATTAGTGTTGCTTTGTGTTTTATGTGAGGTTTTTGAAGTGGATGAACATAGTAAAAGATGATTAAAAGCGACGAATGTTGGCGCCCCGATTGATTGAACCGGAGTGGCTTCAAGATGCCGTTGTGGCTATGTTGTGCTCCTTCTGTGTGAACTAGAAATCGTGCTATATTGTTTACTGCTAATATAAAGCACTGGTATTTGTTTGATTAGCTGTTTCTTTCAACGCCAGTGCAATTTATTTTACCCTTTAGCCTGCGGTAAGTATTAACGGTAGAATAGCCCCGCGTTAGCTAGTCTATGGTGTAGTAAAATGGTGTCGGGTTGAAGCTTGCAACCCACATTTTCTCGTCTAAATAGCAAAACCAGGGTTGGTTTTTCTAAACGCTGGACTGATTTAGCTAGTATTTCACAGCTCCTGAAACGTTCACGTGCTCCAACAGTAACACAAGTTTGTTGTTTATAGATGGCCCCTACCAAGAAAGGAGAAAAGAAGAAGGGGCGTTCAGCCATCAACGAGGTGGTGACCAGAGAGTACACCATCAATGTCCACAAGCGCATCCATGGAATGTAAGTACCGCAAGAACACAGGTGGCCATGGTTGATGTAAGGGACTTAAACGCACTGCAGTTAGTATTATTATATCAGCTGTCAGTGAAACTTAGTTCTGCTACTTTCCACTTAGATTTATTCACTGTACAGTATTTTACAGACAGTGATAAGAGGGTGAGCACTTCTTGAACTTGTTTTCAGTGCTAAAATGTGTTTCCAGGGCTGCAAATTGAGTGGTATAACAACCAATATTCAAACTTTAAAGTGTTGACACACATGGTGCATCGCATTTCAGCATCTTGAGATTGTTCACACAAAGTATTTAGATACAATCAAATGACAGAGGTTAAGACTTACATGTGCACAACTGATGGAAGTGTTGGTAGTGTTTTATAAACAACTAAATCAAGTGTCAGCATTGGAAGTGATTTAATTCTGTCCTGTTAATGCTGTTGTCTTGCAGAGGGTTCAAGAGGAGAGCTCCCCGTGCCATCAAGGAGATCCGCAAGTTCGCCATGAAGGAGATGGGAACTCCTGATGTGCGCATTGACACTCGTCTTAACAAGGCTGTGTGGAGCAAGGGTGTCAGGTGAGATGATCTGCTTTAAATACTCATATCTGAGCAAAAACACACATAAATTGTCACATCTTGCAATGAAAGTTCATTGCAAGATGTGAAAATTTATAGTACTTTTTTTCTTTTTGTACACAATGTAAGCTACAGTTGAAAATGTGCATCACTGGCTGACAGTAACTATCACCAACGTGAATCGAGGAAGTATGATTGGCCTATATCAATGTTTGTGCCACATGAAGTATTTGGTGCAAGAAATTCGATCATCACATTTTACAACACACAACAAAGACGAGAAACAAGCCAGTTACATTTATGCTTAGAAATGAGAAGTCAGTGTGATTGATAAAGATAAATCTATAGAAATGAACATAGTCTCTATGCAGTGCTTAATGAATATATGAGATAACTGGAGGATTTAGTGGCAAATCATTTGCTTTGAGTCAGTTTAGTCACTTTTTCTGATTCAATACCATCAGCAAGGAGACTAGAAGACTGCAAGATACAAGGACAAGTCACTGTTTTCCAGTTACTGTCTGATTAAATTGGATACACTATTTTCAGTACCTGAGGCTAAATATAGGAAATCCAAATGTTCTCAGTATCTGAATGTGGGTTTGGTACACAAGTGCTGAGATTAGGACATCTTGTTGGTTGTGACATTTTAAGTCACTCAGTTATGTAAACTGTCAAATGTTTTGATCCTTAAACTTCTACATGTGTGTGAAATTTGAGCTATGGCACATCTTCTGGCCAGTGTTAAGGTTGCAGCATCAAATCCGATAACTTGCATTTAGTGGAGATTGTAACCTGTGCGTCTTTGTGCAGGAACGTGCCGTACAGGATACGCGTGCGGCTGTCCAGGAAGCGTAATGAGGATGAGGACTCTCCCAACAAGCTGTACACCCTGGTCACATACGTTCCTGTCACCACATGCAAAGGTAAACATGCCACTCATGGTCTTGCTCATTAAAATAATGAACCAATAGACATGTCATTTAACCCTCTCTCTTTCTTTTTCTTCCCCTAAAGGTCTGCAGACAGTTAATGTTGATGAAAACTAAATTTGTCCCCTCTGCGAGTGGAATAAATGAAATAAAAAGAGCTCTTGTCTTGTGTCTTTATTTCTGCTTTTGCACTCAACCGAATGTTTAATCTGAGGTGTGTTTTTATATTTGGATTAATGGTTATATTATGAATGTTCTGTGACAGGTGAGGAATGCTGTCTACAGGGGAGTTTTTCAACACAAAGGGGATAGTAGAGGTCATTGACATGTTCTAAGTCAGATATGGACAATATAGAATTTAGTTACATATGTGATGGTGGATATACTGGCTGACAGAATCTGATTAGGGATAGAGGTACACAGGATCTTCATGAGTCCCTTAGAACAGTGCAGCCCAAGTACAGACAACCGTCAGCTATACTTAATTGTACTAAATATTATGTCCCAAATGGGTTTATATGAGTGTAGGTATTTCAGACGTGTTTGGGAATATGATCATATCCCAGTAAAAAATATGCAGGTATTAGGTATACATCCTGGTTTTCACAGTATGGAGCAGGTTTATTTGTCTCTAAATGGCATTATCAGATCAAATTGACAGATTAAAATCGTGCATGGGGAAATGTAAAGAAAGGTGTGTCACCACCCCGCCGCCACTAGGGGGAGCTACTTGTTTTGTTAGTCGGATGTTGCGAGAAGCAGGGTCGCAGGAGACTAGACGCTATGGCATCGTCCAACATTTTCTCTAGAGTTTGTGCAGCTGTGAAGTTGCTGTAACTCAATACAAAGGTAAGACACAAGGGCGCTTTTGCTCTATGTCAGTTTCGACATATTGAAGGAAGCTCACCGAGAAAGACTGGCGTGGTTAGAGTTGTCTGCTCCATGTCTGAGCACTGTCTGGGAGGGACAGGTGTGGCTAGCTTGTAAGCTAACGTGTTAGCTTGATTAAATACAGTTAACGGTAGCTGCTGTATTTGAATAAGCTAGTGTCAGTCGTTGGAAGCTAACCACAGTTAACTAACTCGAAAATTACGTTAGGTTTTTGCCGTATACAATATCCATATAGTAGCTAAGCAAGGATATCTCTCCAGCTAACTCTTTTAACTTGACACGCAAGTAACGTTAGGTGTTAGCTAAGCTTTAACGTTATGTGGTTTGGTTTGTTTATAATCGACACGTTAGTAATGGCAATAGCTGGTTATTCAGGTGCAGCCTTCAGTCAGCTGTCCGGCTGTGTGTCCAGGTGGGAGCGCCGCTCAGTGTTTCCATGGCCGTCGGCTGATGTGCGAAGCGATGCGGCACCACTGGCTGCTCCTTGGGGCTTGCGGCTGGGTGCTGCTCATCCTCATGTTTGTCAGCAAGTTCATCAGCTTCAGAGCTGTAGACGGTAAGCTGTTGTTTCTTATGTGGATTACTTCAGACTGTCAAGTTATAGGGTTTCAAATGTTCAACCTGCTCTAATATGTTATTTTCAGACTATGGAGAGAGGGTTGGTGGTCAGAGTTGGACAGTGCCAGGTGCCAAGGTGGTTAAAACCATCCCTGTATCCAGCCCAGAAAAACCGGTTCCAAAGCCATCAGATCAGGTGACAAATACAGCTGTTTACGAATTGCACACAGTTAGTGCCTTAATTTGAAAGTCATACACTTTTTCATCTGTGATATTGCCATCATATCAAAAACAAGGAGTCACATAAGTGTTGTTTGTGTGTGTGTGTCTTAGCCCTCAGCAGTACCTACAGTTGCAGACTGGCAGTCAGTTGCTGACAAGCGAATTGAGCTGCTCTCAACTGTATGTAAGAACAGCAGCCTCAGGAATTTGACTCACGTCTCCATCAGCAAGTTTGTCCTGGACCGCATCTTTGTCTGCGACAAACACAAGATCTTGTTCTGCCAGACGCCTAAAGTGGGCAACACACAATGGAAGAAGGTCCTCATTGTGCTCAATGGTAAGTGTAGACTGGATGAAGGTAATAGCAATGCACATTTACTATAATGATAAGGAATGGCTGATAAGCACCGGCTGTGATTTTATGCGTTTGCTGTACACAAATTGGTAAAGCATGACGGTAATGTTCTAAGAAGTAAATGACACTTAATGATTGGGGGTCTGTTTGTTTCGTTAGCTAATGAAGTTAATGTTTTGTTGGCAGGAGCATTCTCCACTGTGGAGGAGATTCCAGAAAACCTCGTTCATGACCATGAGAAAAACGGCCTGCCCCGCCTCTCTTCACTGACGCCACAGGAAATAACTTACAGGTTAGTTTAGAGTTACTCAACAATAGTGTAAAAATGCCTGCTGTATGCTGTTACACTTCAACCAGTAAAGACAAATTTCACCCCTGACAACTCTTACTCCTTAATCCGTGTTCTGTTCCTCAACAGATTAAGCACCTACTTTAAGTTTTTCATTGTGAGAGATCCATTTGAGCGCTTGATTTCTGCGTTCAAGGACAAGTTTGTGAAGAACCCACGCTTTGAGCCTTGGTACAAACATGACATCGCTCCAGCCATCATCCGTAAGTACCGCAAGAGCCACCGCGACAGCACCCTTGCTGCCTCTGGCCTGCACTTTGAGGACTTTGTCCGTTACTTGGGTGATGTAGAGGGCCGTCGCCGCATGGACCGACAGTTTGGTGAGCACATTATTCACTGGGTGACCTATGCAGAGTTGTGTGCACCATGTGAAATACACTACAGCGTGGTTGGCCACCACGAGACACTGGAGCAAGATGCCCCCCACATCCTCAAAGCGGCAGGCATCGACCAGCTGGTGTCCTACCCCTCCATTCCTCCAGGCATCACCCGCTACAACAGGACCAAGGTGGAGCACTACTTCTCAGGCATCAGCAAGCGAGACATCAGGCGTCTCTACGCACGTTACCAGGGTGACTTCCACCTGTTTGGTTACCCAAGCCCAGACTTTCTACTGAACTAAAATGATTAACACTGACTAAAAGACATGTTTTCATATAAAATCCTCTCAACATCTTCGGTTTACTGAGACAGAGGTGTATCGTAGCTGACTGTGTGCCACAAAACTGGCACACCTGAAAGGCTTGTATGCAGTAGATCGCACACTGTAATGTCTTTGTTCTTATTTTAGCCACTTTTGTTGGAATAACTGACAGGTTGTTGCGATGTTGACTATATTCCCAATTGCTGAAAAAGTGCTGCCTAATATCTAAATATTTACCAGTGCTGTCACGGAGACGGGAGCTGTAACTGGTGAGCGTGCTGTCAGATAACCGACGGTACCGTGATGCGGCGAAGAGAGAAATAAAGTGTAGCTGTTGTGAGTTCATCCATTGTGAGATTCAGCAGTGACAAAAGTTGCAGAATTCATCACAATGTGTGGAGAAAGGTCAATATAAAGTTCAGATACAGGTACAGGTCAGCTGGAGAACACGTTTACTATCTTATATTTAATGTTTATGACTGAACTATATTTCAAAGAGGCGTACTCTAATGCTAGGGATACAGGCCCGTTACCCTGTAATGTAGCTATTATATTGCACTGTATGGATCACCTGTTTCAACGATTCATCCTGTCAACGAAAGCTCTGAACAATGCTTTGCGTTTTGACATGTTGTGTCGAATGTGTCTTTTCTGTACTTCTTGCTAGCATGCTAGACATACACGAGGATGAGTCTGTATCAGGGATGCAAAACTTATTTGGACAAGGAGAGTGAACGGCAAGAATATTGGACGGACTGACTTGACATTTTTGTGACCATTTTTCATTGATGTTTTTATGAGCTACAAATCGGCATTAGCATTTTATATTTTTTTACCATTGAGTTTTGCTTTATGCAAGGCATGTTAATGTCTTGTACTCTTCAAATGTCATGAAATAACATCAAAATGGTCAAAAAAAACTACCTTTCACACTGAAACAAAGACCTCGTCGTGCCCTGATTCATACTGTAGCCATTGTTCTGGTTGCTCTGCCTTGTTGACTCGTATATTCGGCCGTTTTCGGCACTGGAGCGTTGAAGGAAAGATGGCACTGGATTTTAAAGGATCATTTTTCTATCAGAAATGTACTGTGTAAATGTTCTTAACATGACTTGCAACTCAACATTTGTATTACATGTTGCTATTTATAATATTAACTTGCTGACTAGTGGCACAAAACGTGTCTTGGTTGTAAGACAGCGAGCACCTGGTGACCTTTTGGACAGGTGGTCGTGATACAAGGACAACACTAGTTAGTAATAAAGTTCTATGTGAAACAAAAGAACATGTCGTCAAGTTTTTACTTTTTTCAAGTTTTTCCCGAATTCAGGTCTATCTTCCACAAATTTTTAAGATTGTTCCAACCATTAGTTTCCTGGTTATTCTCTCCCTTTCAACAGTAGGGGACGACTTGCTGCAATAATATCAAATATCCACAAGGTGGCAGTAAACCATTTAAAATTTGACTACTTAGTCATCACAAACCCTGTTGAACCCTTTGATGAAATGTCACCACACAGGACTGTTGAATTGAACCAGAGGAATAAGGGCAAAACAATGTCTTCATAGTCATGTGTCAGCAGCAAACAGCAGGTGGAGAGGGATTTACATTGGTCAGTGTCGTCCGTAAAAGCTTACCTTATGGCAGATGGATTTAAGTTGATTTACGGAGCTTAAGCATTAGTTAAGTGTCTTAAGTATAACCTTGAGTGGTAAGGCTCTGCTCTGCTTGCATGTGTGTGTGTGTGTGTGTGTGTGTGTGTGTGTGTGTGTCTCCCCACTGCCGGGTTACTTATCTTGCCTGACTGGTTTGTCCTGCCCTGTCATTTGAATGTGGATTTCAAGTTTGTTTAACCAACAGATTAGCTTTGTCTGTTTTGAACATTTCATGGTGGATTTGTGATAAATAACTGAAATGTCGCAGGTGAACATTTTTCCTCTCTGCAGTGGACCTGCTCGTCCTCCTATTAACACACCGCTTCCTGTTTTGGTGTTGTTAGTAAAGATCTACTACTCAGCAGATCGTGTATACTACACTACAGTACATAGCTATATACCTCTGGGTGCGCTGCTGACAGGGCCTTTAAGGAATTCAGTATCCTGTACATTGATTTGCCCTGATGGGAAGCTGAGGGTGCACCTCAGGTTGGATACAGACTGCCTGCTTGGACTGAGCTCTAACAATTTCATATTATCATTAGGGAGGTAATTTCTATCAGAAATATTCACAGAGAGTGATCCTGCAGACGAATGCTGCAAATTATCAAAATACTCAAATGAAAAACGTAATAAAATATTATATTCCTATATATCACCATTTGAAGAGGTTTAAAAAGACAGTAGTATAGATTTGGCTTCAGGAAGTGTATTTGTTCCTCTGTCCCATGCTGCTCCCCAGACTCCACTGCTCTAACATACACAACATCACCCCTGTGATTGCTCACTTGCCACACCCATGATTACCAATATTGACAGTGAAGCCTCACATGCGCATGTCCATAAAGATGCTGTGTGGTGGGGGGTCCGCTCCTGTCTGCCTCCATTTATCTTACCTGCTTTGCAGCATGTATGAATTGTATATGTGCGGATATGCAGGCTGATATGAGAGTGTGCAGTCGGTGAGAAATAGTGCAATAAAGCATTTAAAAATTCTCGGTGTCCATGCTTGATAATATTGAGGCCCAGCCCTTTTCTTTCTGTGTGAAGCCGACCGGCTTCCTGTGTTTGTGCGGTTCTCAATCAAAGCTGCGTCAAGTTAGACAGAAGCAGGCAGGATGAAAACGGAAATCATCCAATTTCACCATCAACATAAGAGAAAATTAGACTTGCACAAAGTAACAGATCAGCTAGGTAACTTCATGATAAAATTCCTATCAGGAAAGCAGCTTGATATGAATTGCATGGGCTTTTAAAAACTATGTCAAAATTGTATTTGGTGTTTTGCAATGTATTCTTGTGTTCTTGCTCAAAAAATCAGCTCGAGAGCTTTGCTTACTAATTGATGTAGGCTACAGAATCAGATTTGTTATACTAACTATAATCAGCAAATGAATAATGATACATAGCTAAAGATTAAAAGTAGTTCAAATTAACCCTGCCTTTAGCAGCTATAGCATTAAAGTGATGCTTACACAGTCTTGCATCATTAACTATAATCTAGTATTATAGTATAACACTCCAACACAGCTCTGCACAGTGAACATTTTTACTTTTGAACTTTAAGTAATTTTTGCTCGTAGTCCATTTCTTTAAATAAAATGTTGAAAGGAACTTCTACTTGAGTGTTTTTTTCACTGGTATTGCTACTTCTTCCTATATTTAAGATTTGAATACTAATACACATGGTCATGAAAAAAAAAAACAAACAAACAAAAAACAATTATCATGTTATTTAGATTAACATTTAATTCATTTTCAGTGTAATCCTATATCCCAGTTGCTTGGAAACAATAAAAGTGGTGCTTTTTATTCTGAAAGCCTATAGCGGAAGTTTAGCTTTCCGGGCTAACTTGACACCAGTGGCACGAGCAGGGAGAGAGCGGACAGGGAGCCCGCTGCTGCCACCTCAACATGGAGTAGCGAGACCCCTGCATTTACTGCTAAGAAGCGGATCCCACAGGGAGGAATACGCGACGGCCTCTGTCTAGTTTATCCGCCTACGAGCCCGCAAATGATACAGCAGCAAATATTTTTAGATATCGCAAAGGAAAGCTCGGCTTTTATTTGAAAGATGGCGAACGACTCTCCAGCTAAAAGTCTAGTAGACATAGACTTGGCTTCATTGCGGGTGAGTGCTGCCGAACCGAGCCTATGTGTGTGATTTTTTTGTTGTTTTGCTCCCTTTTATTTCAGGTTGCTCGATAAAACACATGTCCCTCAGTGTGGCTTATATGAGCAAGTTCTAACCTGTCCTCCAATGTCCCTTCTTGTTAGAGCTGAAGTATTGAAAATGACCGCTGAGCCATAGCGAGGTGTTGCCAGTGTCTGGTTTTCCTTTGTTCGAGATGCATTTGGCATGTAGGGTAGACCAGGGCGCAACAGCTGGCTCACAGTGCACAATGTTGTTCATGAATTAAATACATTAACATCGATTTTTATTTAACCTGAATCGCATTTCTCCCCTTTTTCTTTTCAGGATCCAGCTGGGATATTTGAATTGGTGGAGGTAGTTGGAAATGGCACCTATGGACAAGTATACAAGGTTGGTTGGAGGCGCAGTGCATGGCCTGTCCTGTTTTCACAGTGGAGGCTCAGCATAGCCAATGTTTTTTTTTTTTATTCTTATCCAGTCTGGGAACAAAGGATCTGACATTAAAAACACAGCTCAGATGCAGATGATGCTACCAGACCACACCGCTGATGGTTGAAAGAAACAGATGTAATATTAGACTTTTCTTCTAAGAGTAGTTTGTTTTTGGTATACAAGTCTGATCAGAGCCTGTAAATTGTGCAGCTGGGAGTGTGTGTAAAGAGTGAATCAGACAGTCTACAGTCTGATGCATCACCAATCTTACATCACCTGTCTTGCTGAAAAGTGGGTGAGGAGACAAGGATGAAGAAACAATATCTGTCACCAGACTGATCCTGCTGACCTCACATTTCTGTATCTGTCTGCAGCTCCTTCATCTTTATTTTATTTTATCTTTTTAAACAAAACCAAAATTCATATCCTGTTTAAATCAGGACTTTTCCACTTCAGTGGATGGGAATCCCACTCTCTGGGCCATCTGCTCTTGGTGTCACATTTCTCTGTTGAAAATTAACATTGCGGCTGTTGAAAGACATTGCCAAGGAGGGAGAGAGACAGCGAGCGCTCGTGCTGAAGTCAAAGATGTGGCCGTCGTGTTTGGTGGAGGGTTGGCTTTGGATTTGGAGAGTCATCTGTCCTCAGCTAATGTAATGGGCCTTGTTTTGTTGTTATTGTTGCAGCTAGCTCGTCCATTTTGTTGCTCACTTCTATATATACGATGTGCTAAGATTTGTTAAGCACGGCACAGACTGTTAATAGGCTAGTACCAGCAGGCTAGCCAAAAAAACAGCAATTTGCTTGTGCACTAAGCAGAAAGCTAAGCTGAGTATTTAATTCTAACAGCCCACAGTGCTCCAGTGACCTGCATTCAATCTCCCAGCGCACTGAACTCCCAGGATCTGCCCCCGCCTCTGCTCACACTGCGAACCGCACCAACCCATCTGCATGCATGCGCTCATCGGATTCACCACACCTGAAATCAGCCCTGTGCAATGTGGAGAGGACGAGCGGATGATTGTCACTAGGAAGTGTGATGCTTGCGTGCTATCTTCCCACCAGATGGGTTTGAGCCGGGCGTATGGGACGGAGAATTACTGCTTCTCCCTCTTTTTGTCCCTTTAATCTCTCGCTCCATTCACTGTCCAATGTTAATTCTATTTGCGAATGCTGCTGTGTGGGAATGGAGCTTGTACAAGAGAGGGCTGTCAGATTAGCCTGCAGTTGACACAAAGACATGGTCCTAACAGCCTGCACGAGATAAGCCAAACTGTCTGTAGTGAAGTCATTGCTCACTGTAGCCTCATACTGGAGCTTGCTGCAATGGCCTCCTGTCGATCAGCTGTCGATCAGTAAATTGCCTGTCATGTTAACAAGTCAAATGAGCGTGTGCCCTGTGAGCATGTGCAGTAGGGTGGTGGTAGAGGGAGGGTGAGGGGTGGGTGGGTGGGTGGGGGGTGGTCGAGGGTGGCTGCAACTGGTAGAAGAGCAGCTGTCCACTTCCAGACAGAACCTGCCCAGCACACTCACAAAGCTGAGTTTGTCTCCTCACTCTTTTTTTTTTTTTTCCTTTTTTTTGGGGGGGGGGTGTCTCTCAGTCAACTCAGTTAGTCAGATCCACAGAAAGGAGGTGTTTGTCTGCAGGATTTCAAACGCCAACCGACTGAATAATCACAACAGCCCCCCCAATTGAAAACGGGGTGGAGTTCCTTCTCCCTCTGAGGCTTTTTCTGCTTTGTCAAGCACTTGGTCACAGTTTACAAGGCCCCTTTTAGATAACACAATGTGACCAAGATTCTTTCCTCTTTGATTTGTGGTGACTTTTGATTCCTTGGAGGCATTTTATTTTGTCTGTTATTTAAGGCAGGCTGTAGAAATCTGAAGGTCTGGCCTTGTGATGAATTAAAAGTTAGATTTCACAATAAGAGTCAAGTGCAGCTTTTGCATTTATATTTTGCTTTTGACAGCCTTACAATAAGCTGATTCATAATGTAATCATCAGTCACTGTCTTATAACTCATCCATAAAGAGCCCACTATAATCTGGAGATTATTTATTGATACTCGCAATTGTTTTTGAGGGCATTCTGGCGCAAAAGGAGATAGTTGTGTTTTAAAAACAGCATCTACACTGGAGCTAGTGAAATGATAAATTCCCCTGCCTCTTGGACCCGTCAAGCTCTGACAGCTGGCTCGAATGTCTGGTCAGATTTGTAGCCTTGTTCACTTACACTTTGATCAGATAGTTCCTGATTTAAATCATTATCTTGGCAATTGTAGACTGTATTTTATTAGACAAACTGCTGCTTTTGTTTAAACATTTAACATTTGTAAGATGTAAAACTTGATATCTATTTCTAGAAACAAAATGTGTTGTTTTGGTGTTGATACTGATACTCAGCTTTTTCATTTTGGCAATAGTATTGAAAAAAGTCAGACAATACCTACTGCGATGAAGACCTGTTAATGCTGGCCAAGGCTAAAATCCCACAAAAATCTATTTATGTATCCCTGCAATGTTGTTCTACTTCCAGCTTTGCATTTTATCCCAGAAAATTAAAGAACGGAGCTGCTCTCTAAGACCTGAAATGCCATGTCAAGGTTCTTGTGGCCATGCTGTGCTGCTGGCTCTCTCGCTGGACTCTGTGCCAAGCGGGCAGCCGTTGCCCCTGGAGGGGCGCCAGATTACAGTCAACTTCTGAAAACACAGCACAGCAGATTTTGACTGACGGCCATAATGAAAATTTCGTTATAGCTAAAAAGCCCCTTTTTAAATCACTTGATTTTTGCTTCAGCCAGCTGGTTGAAAGGAACGGAAGCCCGGATCTATAAGCAGATTGAACTCACTTGTGTATCATGTTATCACTAAGGTGATTAATCAGATTGAAAAGTGCTGGTATCATAGACTTGTAGGCCATAAAGAAAATTTATTGCAACATAACCGCATTATTTTGATTTTTTTTAACCAGTAAAAAGCTATTGCTATTCTGTAGCTGCAAGAGCAATAATCTCATATTAAATCTGTGGCCATATTCATCACTTAAATTTAAAATGGTGCAGAAAAATCCGAGCTATGTCATTGGTGGAGCTGACACACTGTATAAGACCATATAAGTCTTAAGTTGTTTTAAAATAATGCATTTGGATCCACGCTCTTAGAAAGCACTGCACAAAGAGATTCTCTCTGAGCTTCTCCCCCTCCCACACTCTTTATCAGTTGGCCCTGGACCAGCTGGCTCAGTAGACCCATCTCAGGTGCCTCACACTGGATATACGGATTAAAAAAAAGAGAGAGTAATGATAACACAGAAGAAGACATAATTCCTCAAATTGTGCATGGTATGCAGGGAAGATTCCCTCTGCTCTACAGAATGGCCATATATAGTCAGGCCTGAGGCAACAGAGCCCCCGCTGACCTGCCTGCCTGTCTGCTATGCATCCGCGGGGCGTGCCAAGGCTGTGCCCACCAGTATTTTCATACTGTCACGTCTATGGTTGAACTGACTGGATGCGGTGGTGTCTCTTTGGTGTGGTGCCAGCACTCACTGACAATCAGTAGCAAGGTCATGTGGGTGAATACTCACCAAGGCATAAGCACCAAATAAAAGGATGATTTTTTTTTTTTAAGTACCCTTATTTGTTTTCTAGTAGATGATGTCATTGGATGCTTTCAAAAATGAAGACAAATGAGCTAATCCAAGAGCAGCTTGTACTATGGCGCTAAAACTCAGCAGCTCCTCCTTTCCCAACCTCCATCTCCTTCCTTTGTTTTTTTCCCCCCAGCCTTAGGGGCAGCCTCACCCCTGCCCTCAGGACAAGACGGGCTGTCCTCGGGGGGCGAGCTACGCCTGACAGGCGCACAGGGTGGGAGCTGCCGCTGAACAGGGAGCGGAACCTCTCGTGCAATCTGTTAAATGCCTACCAGCGCCATATGGTGCTGGGCGAGACTGGCGCTTACCTCAAGGCAGTGGTTGTCGGTGATTAAAGCAACAAGGTGCTTTGAATGTTTGCTCAAAAATGTAAGAAATGGGAGATTGTGGATTTTATAAAACAGGCTGGTGCTGCAATCTTTTTATGCAGTCTGCAAACAAGCCAAAGAGGCTCCAGGTTGCTGTGTGTGTGCATCAGCTCAGCGCATGGGGGCTGGGAGATCTGTGACTTCGCTTGAGCCCAGATCGACCCCTGTGGTACTGCATGTAGGGTATCCAGACTTATTGTCCTGTAAAAGAGCCAGGCCTTTTACCACAGCTTGCTTTAGAGTCAGGATTATTGTATAGGATACTGAATTATTCAGTTGTTATCATTAATTATTTGCACATTGATAGTTTTGTCTACAGAAAAATGCATGTAATGTAGATGTAATAAAAACAAGCAGATTTTGAACTTAAAATCCTGATTGTTGAATCTATTGAAAAATTATCATTTAATATATAGGACTATATCCCCCTTTTCTCCATTTCTCTAATAATGACTGGTTAATTGCAGCATGGTGAATTAGATGCTATTACTGGACCGTGTAGCAGTGGAGGCCTTGCCTGCCCGCCTGGGTGCTGATTGGCTGTGTAGCTTTTAGGTCAGAATCCGGGTGGTTGAATGTGTCCCCCATGCTGCAACAGGGGCCAGGGTCCTGCATTGTTTCCCACTCACGCTCTTTTTCAATTATTCACTCTCCGAGTTTACATGCAGGCTCGTACGTACATTCGTCTGCGCCCTTCTTGAATAGTGAAGAGGCTTAATGTGTGAAACACTTGGAGCTCATGTCCAACGCTGAATGTCAGACACACACACACACTCCTCCACTTTGCATCCTCTCCAGCTAACACAGTATGCATCTCTTTTGTCCCCATCTCCCCCACAGTGACCCTCTCCCTAATGGGTGTCACAAGACCCGCAGCGTCCCCTGACTGGCCACACTGCCTGAACAAAACTCTCTGTGTTTGTCTCTCTGTGCGTCTGTGTGCGCAGCTCATTGAGGCACCTCATTACCCCGAGCGGTGTTGAGATGAGACACAAAGGTGCTGGCAGACGAGACAGTCTCTCGCTTGTCCTCCGGTGTCTTCACCGAGTCGACGGCTCTTTTCTCGTCACGATCACATTACCTGAATAATTCTATTGTTTTTATGTGCTAATGTTCCGGGACAAGTAGATCCTCTCGTGTAATTGGCACATCTCAGTCCACATCAGGGACGGGATTTTCTCCAGAGTAAACTCCCCGCGCAGCTTGCTTCCATTCTTACCACATATAGTTGAAAATCGTTTCTGAGACAAAGCCTCTCGTTTCCATGTTATTTTAATGACATCATACCAGAGCTCACATACTTCATCAAAGTTTGCTGCATTTGCTTATTGCAGAATTTCTACTTTCACACCCATCAATTGTTATTAATTCCTGTTTTGTCATGAGAGGCTCCAGTGTGCAGCTTTGATCCGTTAGAGCAGCCAGCTGCTGCACTCTGATCAATAGATGTACAGTCACATCAAACTGGCCTCCTCTGTCAGACTCTTATTCAGCTTTCCCTGTGTGCTTCCCCTTCCCATTCACACGTTTTCTCGGTCTCATTGCTTGTCTCAGCTTCTCTCCTCGTCTCTCCGCTCGCTGTCTGTCTTTTATCCTCCCTCCACCCGCATCACCGTTTCTCTCCTCTTTGCATCTTTGTCTTTGGCACTTCCATCCTTACAATCTCTGGGGAGAGCTGGAGTGGAGGCAGCAGGGCTGTGTGTGTGTGTGTGTGTGTGTGTGTGTGTGTGTGTGTGTGTGTGTGTGTGTGTGTGTGTGTGTGTGTGTGTGTGTGTGTGGTGTGTGTGTGTGTGTGTGTGTGTGTGTGTGTGTGTGTGTGTGTGTGTGTGTGTGTGTGTGTGTGTGTGTGTGTGTGTGTGTGTGTGTGTGTGTGTGTGTGTGTGTGTGTGTGTGTGTGTGTGTGTGTGTGTGTGTGTGTGTTGTGTGTGTGTGTGTGTGTGTGTGTGTGTGTGTGTGTGTGTGTGTGTGTGTGTGTGTGTGTGTGTGTGTTGTGTGTGTGTGTGTGTGTGTGTGTGTGTGTGTGTGTGTGTGTGTGTGTGTGTGTGTGTGTGTGTGTGTGTGTGTGTGTGTGTGTGTGTGTGTGTGTGTGTGTGTGTGTGTGTGTGTGTGTGTGTGTGTGTGTGTGTGTGTGTGTGTGTGTGTGTGTGTGTGTGTGAGTGTGAGTGTGAGAGACAGAGAGAGAGAATTGGGTCAGTATGCTGGTATGCAGCAGTATAAAGCGGTAGAGCCCAGAGAGGCAGGGGCAAGGCACAGCCCTGGCTGTCATGTGCTGGTGATTGATCATTTCTCTACCCGGGATTCATCTCATGCATGTTTCAGAAGTGTGCATCTGTGTGTGTGTAAGCAAGTCTTGAAATGGACTTCTGTTTATATGTGTTGAGTTTATGCATCTGTTCAAAAGCTTCCAGAGGTAGATAAAGGTTGTGACCTGCCTGTTTTTCACTTTCTGTCCACTTACCTACTCACTCTGCCAGTTCAAATGTCACCTCAGGTCTTCACATGACCCTTCGCCAGGGGTCATCCATCCCTCATTACCACAGCTCTACTACTACCTAACGCCTCACCACACACACACACCTGACCTTTTGTTGAAGCAAACCACGGCACCCAGCAGTTCTCTCCCTCCCTCACTGTGTGAACTAATAATACGAAACCGAGTTTGTTTTGCACCTACATGGCTGGTTAGAAGGCACGTCGCTCAATTTAAGCACTCTGTTGTGCAATGGCAGCTTGCAGTGGATTGACCTGGTTAGAAAGCCAGCCAGGGTTTTTGAAATAGTTGCTAAGTGTGATTGATCGTGCATTAATGTGAAAGATGTAGGGAGGGAGAGGCTCTTTGTGTTCTGGTCAGTCAGGATGCAGTGGATACGGGCCTTGTAGGAAAGAGTATGGGGAAACAGTACTCCCCTGTCGTCCACACCGACTCTGTGGGCAGACCGCTAACGATACTGCTGAGCATTACTGCTCAATCCACCCTAAAACATGAATCACTGGTTTCCTAACAGGACAACTGTTTTTAATTTATGCACATTACAAACCTGGATCCCCTCCACTAATGGTGAAACGTTGTGGACATTTGTGACAGCACCTGAGGTGTGTTTTCTTTAACTGGCACCGTGGGCACAGTTTCTAGTTTATACCTGCTTGTGAAATAATTCTAATTTAATGGGAAAGTTCACTTTCTACTAACCCCTTATGTCAGCACTCAGTTTAATAGAGCACCTCGCTCATTGAGCTCCTAGTGTTGAGTGAGATTCATCCACAGCACTGTTAATTGAGCCCTCGTAGAATAGTGTATTTTGTTTTAGGGTAGATTTTAACATAATGTCTCCGGCTCTGTAGGCAGTAAGTCAGTCAGTGGTTTAGTGCAGAGCTGGAGAGAGGCCAGCGGCACATCTGGCCATGGTTAAGAGGAGCTGTGATGGAGGAGTGGAGATGGAGGCCAGGGAGGGCTGAGTGATAGCTCAGTGCCTCAGATAACCCCTCCACAGCCACGCCTAGCTGGCTGCTTCAAGGGGCCCTTCAGGGCCTGACTGCAGCCCTCCTGTGACTGACCTATACCCATTCAAGGATCAGAAAACGTAGTTGTCAACAGTTTTATAATTTAGGGAAAATGGTTAACATTCGCTTTTTCCTGCTTTTCAAAATGTGAGGATTTTCTTTTTTATATCATTGTAACTCGAATATCTTTGTTTTAGATTGCTGATCTGACTCGACCTTTGGCTCTTCGAACTTCTCACTGTGTTCTGACATATTTTAGCCTAAACAATGGATCAGTTGATCATAGAAATAAGCAACAAATTAATCAATAATGAAATTAATCATTAGTTACAGTGCTATATAGGACAGCTGGCCTTAAAAAAAGCAGAGAGCCTAGATTGCTGTCATGTGGTCAAGCAGGGGAGTGTCTTTACTTACTTACTTTGATCCCTCTTCATGTAACCAAATGATCCTTGTTAAATGTCATTGTGGATGAGAAGAGCGTCATTTACAGCTGAGAGGCTTTGAAGAGGTCTCCAATATCCATAATAAGTTAATCGTTGTGTAGCTGTAAGGATCCAGCCTTGTGTGGTGTGAACTCTACCAGCAGAGCCACATGGGCACCCAAAATGATTGATGTATTAATTGAGGAAATACTCTCTTAAAAGAGACTTTTAAAATGGTTCATTTACACTCACATTGAAAAAACATGGCTGAGAATTATACTGGGTCTGATGTTGACTTTGGTCCTGATTCTGTTTGCCAGTTCCTCCTAGAATAACTTAGTTAATAGTAGATTTGCAGGATCTATTGAGGAAACTTGGCAGCACCCTTCCTCCAAATATAACTTTCCAAAAACTTCATTTGTACTGATCCACATCATTTGTAATGACTCGTGCAGTATAGTGTCAACCCCAAAGTACCTGCTCCGAGTTTTCCTTATTTCAAGGACAATGGATGGATGGATGGTGGGAGGGGATAAAAGCACGCCAGGGAACTTGTGTGTGTGATCCAGGCACTCATCTCATTACTCATGTCCTAATGTTGTGTAACCTCAGTTGTTTTGTGGTATTGAAATGCAATAACCTTGTGGCCTAGATAAACGAATCTCCACCCAGAAGCTGAGAGACATTTGGGTTTATACGACCATAAATCCTTCAGGCTCACAGAGGAGGAATCACAGCAAAGAACACTTTGCACATTCATATCCTCACCTCCCAGTATCTTCCAAATCAAGTCTGTAAATCATAAAGAAACCCAATTTAAACAGGCATTTTTGATAAGCTGTCATAGGTTTTCATACATTTACTAAGGCGCTGTCTGCTGTAAAATTGTAAGAATTTAAAGTTTTGGTTTATTGACAGCCAAAACGGAGATTGATGGCATTGTTATTGAGTTATCTAGATGGCCTCTCTGCGACTCTATGTTGGATCAAAGAAAGCTTTGTCTCAAAATAGTATTAATTTAAGCCTGAAAGCTGGAGAGCAGAGACAGAACTGGCTTCTTGATTCTTCAGTGTCTTTGTCAATGTCTCTTTATTGCCCGTTTTTATGACTGACAAAGCGAAACCAGTCATCCTATATAGACAATAAAATATGACAACATTTAACCTCTACAGGTGCAGTGTTTCCACTCGGTTTTATGGGGTTTGTAGGTACAAACAAAATGGTGATTCTTTCAGGATGTTTCTAATGTAAGGTTTTTAGTTACAAGAAAAATTCCAATAACATATCACATATAATACTCTTCATACGTATGCTTTAGTCTTTTTAAGCACCAGATTTGAAGAGGTGTGTCTGCATGACTGGATTCATCTGCAGAGGGACAATGATAGTGGAGAAATGATGTTATTCTTTAAACTGACTCATCAGTTGGTTTAAATGATAAGTCCTAAGACTTTACTGAAGGATAGTCCTAATGCAGGTGGGGGTGACGTTACACCTGTGACCTGCGAACCCAGCAAAGACTGCGTCAGCGCCAGCCGCTGGTACGTGGGGAGCTGACGGCCGTAATGTCAGCGTCAGTGTTGTTTTTGTAGCGGCGACCCCTGGGATCAAAGTGAAGAGGATTAAAGGCATTGTAAAGTGTCCCTCTTATCCCCCTCTCCTGCCCAGTGAAAAGAGAGGGCCCCTAAGCCAGCATGGCTTTTATTGTCATAATCCATACAGTTTCAATTGACTATGGAATGCACTGGCTAAGATGATGGTGTTGGTGGGGGGGTGTCCATGTGTGGGACTTAGTTGTGCTTTTACATGTGTCCTCCTCCTCCAGCCATGCACGAATGCACAGTGTATTGGCGCATGTGTGTCTGATACAGTGGCTGCAGTGACCAGCACAGTCGCACTGTCTCACTGCAGTGTTGTCCTAGAGAAGAATGGGGGAATACCCGTACCCATCCGGGCCAGCTCCCAAAAAAGTCCCATGTTTTATCTCCTCTCAGAGTTGGGGGTGGGAAGGAGGGGTGGGGGCGGAGAGAGGCCTCTATTTCGGTCCTTTGTTTATGTAAGGAGTGGCATGGGGGTGTTGGGAGAGCAGAGAAGTCTGGGAATGTTGGGTCTATATAGCTTGGGAATAACATGTTCATCTGTGCTGTGTACTGTATATAGTAAGTTCATGTAGGGTGTGGGATACATGTGTCTTGAGATTGGGATCTTTGAGGATAGGAGCAATAAAATAATTGATTTTAGTTGATTGATTGCCTTGTGAAATATCAATTGACAATTTTATTTAAATTCATCTAAATTTCATTTAAATTTAGTATTCATTTGTTTGAGTAAAATAATTACAATTAGGAGTGCAACTACAAATATTTTTATTATCAGTTAATCTGATCTGATGACATCATCCTGGGCTTTGTGAAACGCTGATTTTTCAGATTCATTCATTAATAGTGAAAATAATTTGCATATTCATCTGTAATGAAAATAATAATTAATTGCAGCCCTACATACAGAGTGTATAGAAATCCAAACTGACAACTTGTAAATTGTGCATTTATATGCAACTTCCTATCACACACTTGAATGCATTTGCAGTTTCTGGCAGTAACACGTGCACAAGCTCCCTTAGATCATTAATCATCACCCAGTCGACAGTTGATAACAGCACAACGAGTTTGCCATGTGGAGTGTGAGCGCTCACCTCTGTTTTGTTTCTTCACAGGGACGACACGTCAAGACTGGACAGCTGGCTGCCATCAAGGTCATGGACGTCACGGAGGTGAGGCTGAACTGTATATTGTTTCAGCTTGGACATCACAGTGTAAAGAATGTGCAGCGGTCACTCAGCGAAGGCTGCAAAGTCATAAAGAAATAAAGGCAAACAATAATGAGATATAAAACAGTTAGCTTTACAGAACTTTAAGTGATGATGGCGCTATAGAGGAATTTTATTTTTCAACCTCAGATTGATTTTTCTTTCCCGCCATTATATTATAAATACTGGTTTGTGTACTAAAAATATAACATAGTCAAAAGTGGAAATTAGATGCTCTTTAGGAACAAAATACTTAGATATATTTGAGTCTCTTATTATCTGGTTAATATCAAAAATCTATCATCATTCCATCACAGAGAAGAAAATGCCATGCTCTTTAATGAGTCCCTCACCCTTATAATAAACAGCAGGGGAAGGGCAGAGGCAACAGGATGCTTTTGAGTGAAGTGCGTCATTCATCGGCCAGCAGGCTGCCCTCAGCTGTGGGAGGTCCTGTCTGCAGATGAGAGAAGGCACACAACCGCACATGCACACATGCTGGAACACAAAGCAGAGGGTTTCAGAGCAGCAGTGAAGGCCAGCGGGGCCAACCACCCACACGGCCATAATAATGATGGAAGAATATAGGCTTAATCATACTGTACACACACACACACACACGCACATGTGCAGTATCATCTTCCCTGGGGGAGCAAAATCAAAAGTCAGCAGCTACATTTCACCAATGCATCACTACCTTTTTTATAAGGACGCATTTAACACACACTCCCAACTGGTGTACCCCACAGTGATCACCATGAGCCTGACAAAGACTAGTGACGCAGCAGCTGATAGCCTCTGTGCCCTGACTTGCCTGCTGCCACTCCTCACACAAGCCTACGTCATGATGAATCAGTTATACACTCGACTGATTAGCTATCATGTGTAACCACCAGTACAGAGAATATTACCCGACTGTTTCCTGTTCTGTGTGACAGACACAAGGTGTGCCTGCCAGACATGTAGAAACTCACAGGCAACAATGCTTTTATTTAAAAAAAAATAATTTGTCACATGAAGCACTGCTGAGAGGAAACCTGTTTTACCATATGTTACAGTGGAAAAAAACCCAGTACTGCTGTTACAGGAGGCCATTGTGTTAGACAGCACTCTCCATCACCCTCATCAGAACATTACATGCACATTTGAAGGTCCCATATTTTATGTTTTATTTGAATTGTTGATCCATAAGAATATATATTTGTGGTTTTAAGAACCGAAAACCATCTCAGTGTAGTTTTACATCTCCTCTGTCAGGCTTCTCTGTGGAGCTATAGCAACAACAGGTCAGTGAGCCAGTCAGAAGAGAGGAGGCCCTGAGGCTCTCTTCTGATTGGCTGTCTGTTTTGAGTGATAGAATAAAATTATAAAACACTTGGACAAACCAAATCCTGCAAGGTTGGATGGTGGGTCCAGGTGGGCTGTGCTGGGGGCATGGCTTAGGGTGGTGACTGTTTTCTTGTGACATCACAAAGTCGCAGAAGTCCTGACGGCTCGTTTTAAGGCTCAGTTTCTGAATAATGGCTGTGTGCTAATATAGAACCTAGACCTGCTTTATAATCAAAAAAGGAGGGAAATCTCACTTTATACAAAATGGGGCCTTTTAATATCTGCATGTATATTTAAACAGTACAACTTATGACAGAGCTTGGCTGTATTCAGTACCTAACACTGACTGATACTAGGCGTGTGCCTTTAAGATTAGCTTGTGCTAGTAAACTTCCCAGACAGCTATCATAACACATCGTTCTGCAGCTAAGCCAGATTTTTATTAGCTGCTCATGGTTGACTGATTCATCATGAATCGTCTCCGCAGTGAAACTGATGCAGCTCACCTGCTGAGGGACCTCATGCTGTGATTTTTGTTTTTTAACTTTAAGTGCGACTATCATTTAATTTGTGGGTATCAAACAGTATTGTAATCACAGTGTGTGTGAATAATGATGCACAATTTGATGTGATATGACTACATTTCGACAGCTTTCATTTAGAGCTGTAACAAGCTGTATTTGATTAACCAATAGTTTTTGGTAATCGATGAGGTCATCTTTTAACTGGTACCTGATGATCAGTGTGTTTTAGTGAGGCCATGTTGCACTCTCTCCTCTGTCCTGGCCCGTCCACAGGCGTGCTGGCTTGTCCAGTGCTACTCTGACCCACATTCTCATCTCTGCTCCACATTCTCAAATCCAAACACTCCTCTTCTCTGCCGCCGTACAGGCGTGAAGCTAAAAAAATGCCTTTCTACTTTGAGGATCTATTTTGTTATGTATTAAAAGCACTGTCCAATCCTCTGATAAAGTGTAGTCTGGACGATCTGGGCAGACAGGCTTTGTTGTTGTTTGTGTAGCTGCTGCATGCTGCTTTTTTAACAAACCGGTAAACGCCATGTTTGTTTTTGTGGCTTTAAATGCTGTTTAATCATATTAGCTTTGTTTTAAGATGCTGTTTTGTCATGTTGATCATTTTTGTCTTCTAAAAATGTCAAATGTAGCTTTAAACATCTGCTAACATATGTTCATGTTGGGTCTGGTGCAGATTTGTTTAAATTATGTGGTGTTGAAATGGGATTTTTTGTTGTATTTGTATCTTGTGTTATATCTTCTTGGATCACGCTTGAAGATTATGTTTGATCTAGTACCGCATATATGTCGACACATTTGTTTCGGCGCCATCAATTGACCAAAGCTCCACTCCTCCACTCTCTGACACACATCACCATATGATTGTGTCGGTCTCTCTCCCTCACCATGTGACTTGTGGCAGCGAGGCTTTCACAGTCGGGAGTGTGATAATCCAACAGCTGCACAGCAGAAAGGGGCTGGAAGGGGGGGGTTGGAGGAGGAGGAGGAGGAGGAGGAGGAGGGGGTGCGCACAACAGAAAGGCTTACGTCAACTCAAACGAGTCATGCAGCAGCAGTATGGCTGCCTGCAAAGACAGCCAACTGCCATTTTGCTATAGGTGATGCATTGCACACTAAACAACATATAAATATAGCACTTCTTTTTCCTCATTTCTCTATATTTGGTTGCTATGGTGACTTGTGATAATTGAAATAAAATCCCTGGTAATATAAAGAGGCAAACCTCCATATAGCAGTCTGCAGTGATAATAGTGTACAACCACCCCCACCTTTGGTCTCTGTCCCCCTCCTCCCACTGTACGTTCTATAGGAGAGGCCATGTAACCATAAAGCAAACCACTCGCGGGCTGATCCCTGCATGTGTTCAATTAGCGTGTCACTGTTAATCATTGTCAAGTTGCTATTGGGTGCAAGCAGGGAGTTCACACTGCAGCTAGTTATGACCTTTTGCAAAGACGTGATAGTGGACAGGCTCTCTCCCTACCATTTGCACCAAAGGCCATTTCCAACAGAGACTAAACACGGCATGAAAGCTACATCTGGAATCTGATTTAGCTTTTAAACTCTATGTGAACCCACTGATTTCTCTGTTGAATTCTCTATCTACAGGGCCGTGGTGTGATTATCAGGCCTGTCTTTAAGTTACATTTGAGTCAGGTTATTCATCTTCCATTAACTGTACACTGTATACATGATATTTATTGTAAGTGTCAATTCAGAATTTTTAGCTTTCTCTGCAGCTCTAAAAACTCTATCCAGGATCATGTTAGTCCGTTACTTAAGTATATCTGTGGGGAATTTGCCATTGATCCAATGTGCATTTGTGTTTTCTTTTTTTCTTTCTTTTTTTTTTTTTTTTTTTTTACAAGAGATTAATGATAATGGCTACTGTACACATCAACTCACAATGAGACTCAGTCATGCATCATTAATCCCCAAACAAAGGAATCATTTGCCAGTAAATGAACGACTCATACTTCATTGTTACATTAGTCCTAGACATGAATAAGGCCTGGTCAGGCTGAGCTGCAACTGCGCCAGGGCGTTGTCGCATAGCTCCACACTTGCTTTGACCCTAAATATGAAAGTGGATTGATTTGGATGTGACATGAAAAGTCAGTCAAAGCCAAATGATGATTAAAGGCCGGTGCCCACAAAGTGATCATTGTATTTCGTCATAAAGATTTTCCAGAACGAGGACAAACAGCTTCTTTTTTAACTTGTGTTGTTTTTTTGTGTGTCTAGGATGAGGAGGAGGAAATTAAACTGGAGATCAATATGCTGAAGAAGTATTCCCACCACAGAAACATAGCCACCTACTATGGGGCTTTCATTAAGAAGAGCCCCCCGGGACACGATGACCAGCTATGGGTAAGTCCTCAAATCCATCCAAGAAATTAAGGTTTGGTAAGAAGTATGCAAGGAAGAAAACATGTAGCAGTTTTCTTTTCTCCCTAACATCTTATTCTTACCAGTTCATACCAGTATGGTCTCTTTATCTTCAGGCAGGGTCGTGCATTAAAAAGTTATTTGTTTGGTCAGTGATCGTTGACTTATCTTCTGATGATTCATATTTTGCATCTGTTGTGTAGTTGGTGATGGAGTTCTGTGGAGCTGGTTCGATTACAGACCTGGTGAAGAACACCAAGGGGAACCAGCTGAAGGAAGACTGGATCGCTTACATCTCCAGAGAGATCCTCAGAGTGAGTCTCCTCTCCTCTCCTCTCTTCTCCTCCTCTCCTCTCCTCTCCTCTCCTCTCCTCTCCTCTCCTCTCCTCCCCTCTCCCCTCCTCTCTTCTCTCATTCACGTCCTGTGTCTCTCTCCTCCTCAGGGTCTGGCCCACTTACATGCCCACCACGTCATCCACCGTGACATCAAGGGCCAGAACGTCTTGCTGACTGAGAATGCTGAAGTCAAACTAGGTGAGGGCAGCACAGATCTCACATCAGTTTTGATCAGCTGTTGTGCAGCTGAATTTGCACCTTTGGGACAGTCTTGGGAGAAATGTGGGTAAATCTTTGGTCCTCAATCAGAAACATGAGTCTTGGATCATAGTGTGAGACGAGTCTTAAGTATTTCTACACATGCAAAACCAAAGTTAAAGTTCTTTTTTTTTTTCCCCAATCAAAAGCCAAGCTAATCTGCTTTTTCAGGACTGTGTGGGTTGTGGTTTGTTCACACTGGCAAAGCAAGCGAACAACCCCACAGTTGAAATGACATTGTGATTCAAATGTTGCTAACCTCTGAATGGAGCGCGGTTTTACAAGAAATCATGTTTTACCAGCTGAGCCCGCCCACATAAAATCTGTGACTACAATTTGACAAATCTCTTATGTGAAAAAACCCAAACCGTTCAAGTTTGGCAGAAGCTTGTGTGTTAATGTTCATGTCGGACCCCGTCACCGTCACAGAGAGAGACTGATTCATTAAAAAAAAAAAACACAGTTTGACATGTGATGAACTAGATTGTTAATATATCTCAGTCTATAGGTACCCTCAGTTGATTTCCACAGAACTAAATAAGTGTAGAGCCACACTGCTGACTGTGGCGACTCTCATTACTCTTCTCCAGTGGACTTTGGTGTGAGCGCTCAGCTGGACCGGACAGTGGGGAGGAGAAACACCTTCATCGGGACTCCTTATTGGATGGCCCCTGAGGTCATCGCTTGTGACGAGAACCCCGACGCTACATACGATTACAGAGTAAGAGCCCCACCCCACCGCAGAAGTGTCACACAGTAAAGCAGGTGTATTGTACCTGTGAATGTCTTGATTTGTCTGAGCGTGTGAGCCTGTTGTGGTTTTGGCTCACGGGCGTCGTCTTTCTCTTGCAGAGTGATCTGTGGTCATGTGGTATCACAGCTATTGAAATGGCCGAAGGAGCACCACGTGAGTTGTACAGAGTACATATATTTATATACTATTAGTGTTTTTGTGTCGGTTCAGTCTCTTTAATTCTTATTGATGCGTTTGTGCTTCTTCTGACAGCACTTTGTGACATGCACCCGATGCGTGCGCTCTTCCTCATTCCAAGAAACCCTCCTCCTAGGCTCAAGTCTAAAAAATGGTGAGTACCACCCAGAAGGATATTTTCTGTGTGCACATGAGTATGTCTATCCTTTCCAATGTCCTTTTTTTTGCCATAATAAATCCGTATATTCAAGATAGGCCATAATATTTCCTGCTTGGCCTCTCTGTGTACTCTTGTGCATTTTTGATGTTATCTCTGACTTCAGACCAGGCAGCTACAGAGGCTTGAATCGTGAGCTCGGCTTTTCCTCTGTGCTTTGCTGCTGAGCTGAACATCTGTGGTACACCTGCTCTGGCAGACTCAGCCTCTCCTGGCACTCTCCGCAGAGCTGCTCGATGCAAATGCAGAAAAAAAAAAATCAAACCTTTGACTCTTTTTTTTTTTTTTTTTTTTGTGAGTTGGCAGGAGGGCTGAGATGAATTTTAAAAAGTTCAATATTTTCTTTATAAAAACAGAACACAACTTAGTGGATTTGTTTTGTTGTTGCCATTAAAATTTTGTGTGTAACACTCTTGAACGGTAGCAGGTGCAATGATGATGATAATTTCATTGTACTGCGCCTCATATTTCACAGTTTCCTTGGTGTATATGCGATTAAAGGTTCAATGCTGCCTGTCCATGTGTATAAACCTCAATTTACACTGAGAAACCAGAGGCTGCTGTAACGCTGCGGAGTGTTTCAGAGACCTGAGTGCTGTTAGGACTGTTGGGTAATTTGAAATCGGAGCTTGTTTGTAGAAATGTGTTTTACTTAGGATCCCAGGGTCTGCTCTGTCCTTGTGTGGCTGAAATATTTGTCTGGCTCCCACTGTCTCTTTTCAGAATTCACCCTCTCCGTCACGCATTGTTTCTTCTCTTCCACAATCCCCACAGGTCCAAGAAGTTTTTCAGTTTCATCGAGAGCTGTCTGGTGAAGAACTACACGCAGCGGCCCCCGACAGAGCAGCTGCTGAAGCACCCCTTCATCCGAGACCAGCCCAACGAGAGGCAAGTCCGCATACAGCTCAAAGACCACATCGACCGCACCAAGAAGAAGAGGGGAGAGAAGGGTGCGTCTGGCTCTCTGTGTCCAATCACTTCATCTCTTCTCTGTGTCATTGTCACAGAAAATGTGTACAGTAGATAATATCATGTCGGCTGCGGTGAGTTGCTCTGAGTGACTTCTTCATTTACAGATGAGACGGAGTATGAGTACAGTGGGAGCGAGGAGGAGGAGGAGGATCCCCCAGAGCAGGAGGGAGAACCAAGGTAGGATCTAGTAGTCGCTGCACCTCCTAAAAAAAACAGTACTTGTTAAAAGGAAGCCCAGTCCAATGTAACCCTTCTGTCCCTGTTCCTCCCCCCGTCATCCAGCTCCATCGTCAATGTGCCAGGTGAGTCCACCCTGCGCCGCGACTTCATCCGCCTGCAGCAGGAAAACAAGGAGCGGTCAGAGGCTCTCCGCCGCCAGCAGCTCCTCCAGGAGCAGCAGCTCCGGGAGCAGGAGGAGTACAAGCGCCAGCTACTGGCTGAGAGGCAGAAACGAATTGAGCAGCAGAAGGAGCAGAGGAGGCGACTGGAGGAGGTAAGATGATGTTTTTTTGTTTTTTTTCCTAGGGCTTGGTCACAGATCTCCCAGTCAAACGAGAGGATAGCTGAGGCTGATGCTGGCAAACAAAAAGATCAGACCGCTGAAAGTCATGTTTTTGTTGACAGTTTTTTAAAAATATATTTCCTGTGTGCTGTCCCTATAGCAACAGCGCCGTGAACGGGAGATGAGGAGGCAACAGGAGCGTGAGCAGCGTCGCCGCGAGCAAGAGGAGAAGAGGCGTATCGAAGAGATGGATCGTAGACGTAAAGAAGAGGAGGAGCGCCGGCGGGCGGAGGACGAGAAGAGAAGGAACGATCGTGAGCAGGTCAGCTTTAAAATATTTCTACTTAAAATGTCTTAAGTGAGGAATCACAACAGTATTACTATATCAATAAATCAACTGGAGTTCTTTCTTTTCATGCCAGAAGGTAGAATTTGCTAGTTGTGGTGAAAGAGATGATGCAGTGAGGTGCTAAGCGTGGAGACAGTGATTCAGAAAGACAGACACTGCTCTGTAATAATTGTACATAGTACTACAGTGTAAGTGAGGCTGTATGATGTGGAAAAAAACAACTATCCTGGTAGAGTCGTGTGATGATGAAGGAGCTGATACACTTGTGACATTACCTGTGTGAATAAGCACAAAGAGAAAAGTAGATTTTTCATCCTTTGTGTTGTGATGTTGTTTTTTTTTCTTTGAGTTATATGTCCACTAACATCTCTGACCGCTTGGCTTTGATTGACAGGAGTACATCAGGCGTCAGCTGGAGGAGGAGCAGAGACACCTGGAGATGCTGCAGGAGCAGCTGCTCCGTGAACAGGCCATGCTGCTGGTCAGTCACACACATACTCCATGTATAATTCACCACAGCACATCAACACTTCTTTATTCCTCCTGTTCGGTTAACCACTGAAAATGATCCTCCATGAGTTCAAAGACTAATTTTGGATGTGTAGTCCTTATCAAGAGTTACATTTCAGGGTAAGATGACATCATGGTAAAGTAATGTAACACTATACTGTTGAAGCAATGAGTACTAATATATATGTTTATGAATGAAATCCTTATATGGCAGTGGTGAAGACCGTGGGAGGGATGAGGAAATGCTCCACAACAAATGTGTGTTTTTAATAGGTGTGAGTCATCTCCAGGTCATAAAGTTGTTGAATCATTTTCACAACAAAGACAAGTGCGAGAAAATGTTGTGATCTCTCCACTGTAAAGTGAATCATTAATCTGTCTCTCGATTGAAACTGATTGACACAGTGTGACTCTACATGGCATTTATAAACTGCATAGTGCACGTAAGAAGTGTAATAGTACAGAGTTGGAGAGGAGTAAAATGGGCAAATGTGGTGACAAATGCTGCTGTCTGTTCACAGTGAATGGTTAAAACATGGCACTGACACAGATTTTTTTTAGTCAAGCCTAAGTTTGTCAGGTCAACACTGCCAGCTCTCCCGTCTCTTCTCACCACCTTGAATCAACCCCACACTCTGCAATAGGAGTTCAAGTGGCGGGAGCTCGAGGAGCAGCGCAAGGCCGAGCGACTCCATAAGCGCCTGCAGCAGGAGCAGGCCTACCTGCTGTCGCTCCAGCACGAATCCAAACAGCAGCCTGGTGACAAGACCAAACTCCCCTCAGACCAAAGCAAACCTCCGCAGACCTCCACCCTGCCCCCTGACAGAGTCCTTACGACAGCCCCGCAAGCTCAGGTCCTTGACAGCGTTGTCTCTGTAGCGAGAGGCGCTCACGAGTCCTCCAGAGCCCTTCAGACGATCCCCGCAGACAGCACTAAGTCCCAGGCAGCAGTGCCAGAAAAGACTCACACTGTTGAGACCTGTCCCAGCCCCAGCCCCCCTCAGACTGAAACCCCAACTGACCCTAACACTCCCCAGGCAGAAGGTTTGGAGCCCGATAGGCCCGCCGAGCCTGTCGCTCATCCTCCTCAGCCTATCAGAGAGGTGAACCTCCTCCTCGGCTCTGCCTACCCTGCTGCCTGCTCTTTCCAGCTTCTTCTTGCTTTTCTTCGCACAGTTCTCGGCGACCATGATGATGGAGGTGGTGCGAGTAACAAATGACGGTTTACTTTAGCACAAACAGTTACTTTTAATGTAGTCTTTTCTGTTTTGGTTGCTGTGGTGTTATTCCAAAGCAATAGCTAATTTGTTAGAACGCAGGCCCTTTTTGAATGAAACAAGTAGGGGGTACGGTTGAGAATGGAAAAACCACAGGCTCGCAACCACTCTTTTTATGTCCTGAATAAAACAGAGCTGTTCTCCTCCACTCTCTCTTGGCACCCGCTCTCACTTACTCTGTTGTTAGTCTCCTTTAAAACTCAAACCATTAGGATGTTTGAAATATTTTGGTCTTAATTTTCACTTTGAGCTGAGGTTGAGCAAGTGAAAGAGAAATAATCAGTTCCAGCAAGATTCCACTCCCATCTTTTTTTTTTTCCTCATAAGAATAAAGATGATTCCATAGGCTTTTATTTTTTTATTTCACCCTTTTTATCCACTGTCATTTGAGTCCAGTCTCACAACGACAAAATGAAGTGCTCCTCCTCCTTTCATCCCTTTTCTCTTTGAGGTTTTCCCCCTCAGAACAATAGACAACCACAAGTGTTTCTCTTGATCTTGGATGGCCGACCTGTGACATTCTTCGATGTGGTTGTTGTGACTCTGAATGTGTGTGGATCGGGCCGTTGCATGTGGATGGCTGAGGCCCAAACTAACATGCAGGACACCCCAAGCAGTGTCTCCCGTCATCAGCAGACCTGTTCCGCGTCATTAACAACGATCTTTCCCTCCATTTTATTATAAAAAAAAATTCAAGGATGTATCTGTTTGAACGAGTCCTGTCTCTGTCTGTCCACACACACCTGTGTCTGTCCGGCTGCCTGCCTGTCTTTGTCAGTCAAATGTGAAGGTTTCTGAGTATGACAAAAAGGATTCCTGTAATCTCGGAAAATACAAGGAGATGGGAACCAATTTTAATCGGTGAAGAAAACTGTTACTTCACGCTTAAAATCTGTGAACTTTCAGCAGTGGTTCCCTTCTTTTTGATTTTCTATATTTTTTTTTTTTTTTTAGTTCAGTCACTGAAATATTTCTCCTGATCCTCATCCCATCTTTGTCCTGTGCGATTCCCCCATCCCAGGCCGACGAGCGGTACCGTAAGAACATTCAGGGCTCCCCTCAGACCGCCCCTCCTCCCAAGCAGCCCCCTCTGCCTCCCCGCTCCTCTGAACCGTTCTCCAACGGCGGCCCCTCCGAGGCCTCCGCCATGCACCGGCCCATGGAGCCTCAGGTAACTCCTTCCTCCTCCCTCCTCCTTTTTCCTCTTTCTCCTTTCGCTCCCTCGCAGCTGGATTCGTGCACTCGCACACTTCTGTCAAACAGCAAAAACAGTTGTCTGCAGAAAAGGAATCTGCGGTTAAAACAATCAAACGCATATCAGGAAAGAGATATTATGTTTTATTTAAAAAAAAAAAAAAAAAAAATTGTTTTGCATTTTGATCACTAAAAAACGACTGGCCTTTAGTCCAGCTGTTATCTCACACCAGTTGGGTGGTTCGGCTCATATCTGCATCCTGCATCACTTCAAAACTCAGAAAACAAAAGGTAAATAGTGCGCACGGCCTTTCAGACAGCAGCCTCAGTAGTAAAAAGCACTGATAATAACACTTTACCATCTAGTTATCATCATGTTGCTCACATTTGTTTGTATTTTGCCAAATTATCTGACGCTTTTCACTCCACTCCTTGTAAGCAGAGCGTACTCGAACACGAGTGTGTAAGATGCGCAGCCTGTTAGCTTATAAAACAGAACACACTGTAAACTACGAATCCACACATGTTTTTAAATTGGACACTGTGGAGGAATATGAGCTTTTACACACTTAAGTTCTCCATCACTGAACAATCCAAGAACAGACTGACCCATAAATTATATAACTTCTGCTTTTATGCCACTAAAATCCTTCCATAGATAATTATGTAATAATTGCAACCTAAATAACTAATAGTGTTTTACTACAACTAATTTACTAGTTTGATTAATTTAAAGGCCAGACAGTGAATCTGAGTGAAACACGTCATCGTGTCGTGTTGTGCTTTGTCTGCTGTATGCATGTGTATATATCTAAACACATGTATGTGAAAAAGCCACGCACATCTTCCCTCATGTCTCACTGTATTGTCTGCTTGTTTCACCTCCCCCTCCCCTCCTCCTCCTCTTCCTCTTGCCCCCCCCCCCCCCCCCCTCCCTCCCTCCCTCACTCCCTAAAAGGTCCAGTGGTCCCACCTGGCTGCTCTAAAAAGCAGCAACAGCGCCGCCCCCTCTCCTCCTCCTCCTCCGCCGCCCGTGGTCTCTCGCTCCCAGTCCTTCAGCGAGCCCGGCGGCGTGACCTCTAGCTTTGCACAACTCCACCTGCGTTCCCAGGACCCCCACCATCACCACCACCATCATCACCCATCGCCCGCACGCACTGACCCCCAGCCCCAACCTCCCCTCCACCACCCTCAGGCCCAGACTAGGGCCGAACACCAGGCCAGCAACGAGGAGGTGCCTCCCAAGGTAAGGAGTTGATGAGGGCCTCCCGTCCCCACCCTGTCCTTGACTGCTCCCTCCCTCCTTCACCTCCTCTCATGCCCGTCACTGATCATGCTCCACCCCAACCTGTCTGTGTGTGTTCCCCTTGCTGTGTTTCAGTCTCATTCGTTCAACATCACCATTAAACACTGATATATAAGTTGTAATAAAACTAAACGAGGAAACTTTGCACTTCCAGGCCAGTAAATAACATTAAGAGGTAAAATATTGATCAAAATGCAGCAATTATGTTACACAATACGATGAACAGCGCATTCCTCCAACCTAAATTCATTCTGATGGGGGTGCTGGTGCTGGAGAGCTTCAACTCAAACTTTCTCAGAGTACTCAATAGCTATGGATTAAAAGATGCTTTTATAATTCACTGTTCAAAGTGACAGAGTGAATGTAGGGCAGATATCAGGGTTATGTGATGTGATGCTCTTCTGGGGTTCCTTTTTCTTTTTTCTTTTTTTTTTTTATCTTGTGCAACTTTGAGTTCTTGTTGTAGACGAACTGTAATCCAAATGTTTTGCTCATGCTGAATACATATCTGCCGCTGTATGAGGACCTCTGAATCTGTCTCCGCCAGGTGCCAGTGAGGACAACATCCAGGTCTCCAGTACTGTCGCGCCGAGAGTCCCCTCTGCCGTCACAACCTGGCAACCAGGGCGTACAGAGGAGCGCTGGCGGGTAAGTAAAGGAGACCTCTGAAAGGATTTCTGCACTTGGGTTCTGTCGTTGTTGTTTTTTTTTAAGGCATAACCATACGGTGGCAAGTCCTGTACACTGTGTATTTACCACTTAATGAGACTTTGTTCCTCGTGGCAGTAACGTGGAGCAGCGCCCGCTGTGGGACCGAGTGGAGAAGCTGCAGCCTCGGCCCGGCAGCGGCAGCTCCTCTGGCTCCTCCAACTCCAGCTCCCAGGCCAGCCCTGGAGACCGCTTCAGACCACGCTGTGAGTCCCCTGGTACTGTACACGGCTGCATTTCACTGACTCTACTAACTGCTTATTAGGGTCATCATGATTATTACAGTAATAACACCATTCTCACTCAAATACTATGCTGAGCTGTCTGCTCATGCTGAGCTGTTTCTATACGGGCGATTGAAGGTTCCTTTCAGCCTGCTCTCCTGGCGCCGTTCTGTTTCTCCCACACTAACGCTGCTTCCTTTTGTTCCCCTCGAAGCTTCCTCCAAGTCTGAAGGATCGCCTCTCCAGCGGCCTGAAAACATTCCCAAAAAACAAGATGAAAAGAACCTCGCCAGGCCTACTCGACCAGCTGTAAGTCCACTGCTGCCAGAGTGCTGGTTATCATTGTATGATGCTGAATAGGTGAAAACTTTTTTTTTTTTTTTTTTTCCACTTGTGTTTTCTCTTATTTCCTACTACTCTTATTATTCAACCACCTGATGTGTGCAACATCTCATGAATCCAATGGTTCGCGATTGTTGGGGAAACCTCTTAGGGTGATGTGGTAAGCCTATTAAATGAGATTAATCACACCTATGCCATGCTTGCACCATTGCCCCCCTCCTCATTGCATTATATAGTAAAGTGTTGTGATAAATGAGCTGGTTCTCCTTTGTGAAGATCAATGCGATAATCCATTTCAGTTCCGTCATTCTCTGCCTGTGATGTGATCGCCTTCTGCTGGCGTCTTCCCTCATGCCTGCACACTTCTTTCTGAGTTTACTGCTTGTCGTCGATAAAAATGCACCTGGCACTGGAGGGGTTAAACCCTCTGCAGAGGCTTCCTGAGCCTGGATTTTAGTGCAACCACATTTGAATGCAAACACACTTCTCCTGTTTCCTTGTACTTGTCAGAATGGCTCCTAATCTCACCTGGCTTTGTCGCTGGATAAACTGTGGACCATTTGTTATTGAACATTTCGGGGAAATATTCCTCCTCCCTTTCTTGCTTGTCACTGACCTTACAAGATTGCATTAGTCCAACAAGCAGAGGAGAGCATGGTTACAGTGCTAAGGAGTAACACTTGGCAAAAAACATAGATTGCAAAAACACTTTAAGTGGGGAAAAATGTTCTACTCCAAGTACCTAGAGATTTAAGACAAGAAAAACCTATATACAAAGTAATGACTCGCATTTTTCTTCATTACTGTTCCTTTCAGGACCTGACTGCTCTGGCCAAGGAGCTCCGTGCTGTCGACGATGTGCGGCCTCCCCACAAGGTCACCGACTACTCCTCCTCAAGCGAGGAGTCGGGCACCACAGACGAGGACGACGATGAGGAGGTGGACCAGGAGGCGGGAGAGGAGTCCACTTCAGGAGCTGAGGACTCCAGAGCTGGGTAGGTAGACGCCTGATGATGATGTTGTTGGACCACGGTTCTCGCTGTGTGTGTCCCGTTCTTCTGCGCTCATTAAAAATGTGTCAGTCACTTCTTTGTAATTTCCTCTTTTAAGTATAAACATTATTAAAAATGTCCCATCAAAGTGCTGCATGGCTTTTCTGCATGACTGTTAACACTGGTCTGGTTATGGACATCAGATATTCCCATGGCTTCTACAGGAGGCTGAGTAACGGGGAGACGGAGTCCGCTAAGACCATGCTGGTCGAAGACTCCGAGAGCGACCAAGCCTCCACGCCCTCCAAGGACGGCACGCTGGTCATCAGACAGGTAAGAGGAAGAGACCGACTCACTGGCACGACTTCCTGTCACGTTAGAGGCTTATTGTGCTCGCATATAGTTGTTAGAAATGTCATTGTCCTTTTTTCTTTGTCCAGTGTCATCGTCCACTCATTCTCCACCATTTTTCCGTTTGTGTTTTAAATTTCAGCCACTTGCTGCTTCACATTTTACATGTACAGATGGGGAATCTTATCAGATTGTTGTAGGTTAAATTTAATCCGACATGCCACAGCAGTGCTGGTCCCCAAAGATGAATTTAAAGAACATGTTGTCTGATCTTGTTGTGAATCATGAGACTAAGCAGTCAAAACGTACAGCTCCTCCTCCTCCTCTCCACCTGCTTGCTCCAGCCCAAGTGTGCCTGTTCTTGCTTCCAGAGCGCCGTTGACATAAAGCGGTCGGTCAATCTCTCATCCTCATCCTCCTCCTCTTCCTCGGCTGGCTCTGGTCACGGCCACGGCCAGCCGCAACCCCCCGGCCACGGCCTCCCAGAGAAAAACGGCTTTGCCGGCCGCATACACCTCCTACCAGACCTTATCCAGCAGAGTCATCACTCCCCTTCCTCTACCACAACCATCCCTTCCTCCTCCTCCTCCTCCTCTTCCTCCTTCCCCTCATCATCTAGCCATGCCAGTCCTGCCATGTCCCCACAGAACCCCCTGGACAAGCTCACTACCATAGAGGTATGTCATCCTCACATCACAGAGGCAAACAACTAAGGAGTGGACGGTTGTAGGTGTACAGGCTTCGACAGGCTTCAAAAAGCAGTTGCAAATGTTTGTTTTTATCCAGCTTGAGTCCAGGATTGTCGAGGATCGACTGTAGGGTGTAGAAGTTTCCCTCAGTAGAAGAATATTGCCACTTTTTATTGTCATCCTCTGCCTGGACACGGAGCTAGGTAAAATAAACTATTTGCAAATGCTCTTTTTCCTCTAGTTATTTTAAGGAGGTTTGGATAACATTGACTTCTGTACCTATCCAAGTCTGTACATACCCACCGTCCAGCCCTCGATTGTTGGTCTGAGCATCTCTGCACCCTATCCTGCCGCCCTCCACCCTCTGTGTCCTGCTGGCTTCACTCTGGCTCTCCTCGCTCTGCCCCCTTCTGGCTTGGCTCTGACACCTCTGCTTCGAGTCTTCTGAGCAGGGCTGCAAACCTCCTTTCCCTCCTGCACTTCGCTGCTTTGCACTGCGCCCGCTGCTAACACTGGCGCCCCCTGGTGGTGGAACCCGGTCAGGGCACGGAGGAAACTAAAACTGGAGCTTCTCTGGGTGAACTACAGTCAACCGTGTCGTAGCAGGATAACCACGACACAGCCACTTTTTAGTAGTTGTAGCAGTGTTGGGTGACGGCATGCCTGGTGTGGTGTTCGGGGTGAAATGACCATATATTTCCATTTTTAGACAAACATGCACTGCCTCTTTTTGTGGTGTGAGACATAACTCTGCAGGAAACAACAGGCATCTTGGGTGGTGGACTTACAATTCTCCTGTTTGCGTGCTTCACTTTTTCTTCCTCTTAACACCTCACAGCAGCAGCTCATGCTTGGATCACTTCTCATTTCCCTAAACGCTCTTCTTCTCATCTCACATGTTGTTTTTTTCCTCTATAACATGTCTGTCCGCGCTCGCTTCAGAACAACTAACGTAACTGCATGTTTGATTTGTGATAAACCCTGAATTTCATCGCCAACTTTGTATTACCAGATGTTTGTGTCATGACAAATGGAGTTTGATTGAGCCGTGTTATGAGCCCCCAGAGGCAGAGCGGTAATTCATGTGCTCAGGACTGAGGAGGCCTGTTGCCAATGTAGAACAATCATAGTCACTTTTAAGTACCAATCGGTTTAGCAAATCTTTATCTCATGGATTGGACCAAAGTCCTAATAAATAATCGGTTTAATTTAAAAGTTACCGAAGTCGGAATACTCTGAAGTCTCTGTTTGTTTTTCTAAATGTCTTCAATCTCTCTCAGTCCCAGTCAGAGAGCAACTCCATGTCCAAACACAAGTCCTCCTCGTCCTTCACTCCCTTCATCGACCCACGCCTTCTCCAGGTCTCTCCATCCAGCGGCAGCTCCCTCAACAACATGGGTAATTAAAAACTATGAAGGTTCTTCTGTTCCCTGATGACAGAAACATGTGTTGTTTTTTCTCTGAGGGAGTTTTTATGAGCAATAGCTTCTTCCCCCACACATTTTTTCCATCATTGATAAAGAAATAATGTTGAAACATTTGAGATGAGTCAAGGTGCACACTGAGCATTACAGCACGTACTGTCTATTACAATATGTCTTGGAGAGTGAATTTAATAAACTGAAGAGCTGCATGAAGATAAATGTGTTCATTAACAATTTAATAACATGGTGGTATCCTGTCTGACATGTACCGACTCTGTTACCCCCACCCCCCCCCCCCCCCACCCCTTCCAGCTGGATTTGGGCAGGACGGACGGCTGGTGGACCCGCTGAGGTCCGACCCGTCCCGTAAAGGCTCAGTGGTCAACGTCAACCCAGTCAACACGCGCCCGCCGAGCGACACGCCCGAGATCCGCAAGTACAAGAAGAGGTTCAACTCTGAGATCCTGTGCGCTGCGCTCTGGGGTGAGTCTGTGTTAAACAAGACTATGTGATGTGGTCGAATACGCTGCTTACAACCACTTACTCACATGTGCGTGTTTGTCTGTGACTGTTCCAGGGGTAAACCTGCTGGTGGGGACAGAGAGCGGTCTGATGCTGCTGGACCGAAGCGGTCAGGGGAAGGTCTACCCCCTGATCAACCGGCGGCGCATCCAACAGATGGATGTCCTGGAGGGACTCAATGTTCTGGTCACCATATCAGGTACCGTACATGTGCTGCACAAGTTTGTGTTTTTTTTGTGTCTTTTTCATTTTGTGTTTAAATTCAGGCAACATTTGTGAAAACCAGGTGTAAATAATGTCCAAATGTGTCTTTCCCTCTAAATTTCACCTCCGTCTCCTGCAGGTAAAAAGAACAAGCTGCGAGTGTATTACCTGTCGTGGCTCAGAAACAAGATTTTGCACAACGACCCTGAGGTGGAGAAGAAGCAGGGTTGGGTCAATGTGGGCGACCTGGAGGGCTGCGTCCACTACAAAGTCGGTACGTCTCCTTGTCGGTCAGCGATTATTAACCTCGGATTGAATGATACGCACAAGTATTAGTTGATTCTGACCCTCACGACTGACACACTTCTCCTTTTCCTTCCAGTGAAGTATGAGAGGATTAAGTTCTTGGTGCTGGCCTTGAAGAATTCTGTGGAGGTGTACGCCTGGGCTCCCAAACCCTACCACAAATTCATGGCCTTTAAGGTCAGTTTGATCTGGGTCTCTCTTTTAATTATTACTTCTAGTTCTACTTGACCTGACTAACTCTTTTATTCATGGTTGGTTTTAGTCTTTTGGTGACCTGGTGCACAAGCCTCTGCTGGTTGACCTGACGGTGGAAGAGGGTCAGAGGTTAAAGGTCATCTACGGCTCCTGCTCAGGCTTCCATGCTGTGGATGTGGACTCTGGTGCCGTCTACGACATCTACCTGCCTACACATGTAAGTGCTCAGCAGAGAGTCTGTTCGTATCTCGTTTTTTAAAAAAATGCTATTTACCCTCCTAACGCTTCTTACCCCACCCAACCTCAGATCCAGACCAGCATTCAATGCCACGCCATCATCATCTTGCCCAACACTGACGGGATCGAGCTGCTGGTGTGCTACGAGGACGAGGGCGTCTACGTCAACACCTACGGACGCATCACCAAGGACGTGGTGCTGCAGTGGGGAGAAATGCCAACTTCAGTGGGTGAGTGGCGGGAGGGGGGAGAGGGGGTGAGGGCTCAGTTTGACTATTATCTGCTCTTCAGTGTACACCACGAGTGCCAGCCAGGGAAACTGACGCCTCCTAAAACTCCTTCTGTGCTTGTGCAGCCTACATTAGGTCAAACCAGATCATGGGCTGGGGTGAGAAGGCCATAGAGATCCGCTCGGTGGAGACGGGACATCTGGACGGCGTCTTCATGCACAAGAGAGCCCAGAGACTCAAGTTCCTTTGTGAGAGGAATGACAAGGTGGGAATACTTGTCTGACTTTATTAAATATCAACCTCTCACACACTTGATCAGATCTGAAGCTCATATATTTGTACCTTTTCGTCCTGTTTCTCTCAGGTGTTCTTCGCCTCTGTGCGCCCCGGAGGTGCCAGCCAGGTGTACTTCATGACCCTGGGACGCACCTCCCTCATGAGCTGGTAGTCACGAAACCCTCACAAACAACCAGCCAAACACGACGACCGTACCTAAGCAGCGACCAACAGATGACGATTGTGACTATGACCAATGACGATTAACACGAGAAAAACCGCCTCGAGTCTGAGCTGGAGAAGCGTCTCTGCGGCTTTCTCTCACCTGCTCGTGCAAACAAACCACAGATTGGACTGTAATCATGAAAAGAAGCGAGGGATGTGGGTGTGTATTTTTTGGGGAGGGGGGGGGGGGCGTGCACCATCACAAGTCCACTGAGTAAACTATATTACGACAACAACAGAAACCCCCACGAGCCGCCCGGTTCCTCTCACCCCAGCCTTGTTGCTCAACCTTTTTGTGCTGAACTCCACTCCTCCTCTTCCTCTTTGCGGGACGTGGGATCTGTTGCCTGTCGATGGTAAAATCTTTAATGTGTCATAGTAAAACTTTGCATCATGTATGTGCGTGTGTATGTGTGTGTGTGAATAGAGGAAAACACTGAGCATATGAATGACTGACAAAGTGTGTTTGTCTGAAGGGACGATACGAGGCTAAACGTGGCTGTTGCCGTATTGGAGAAGGCGAATACTGTATGTGCCACACCTTGAGTTTAGCTGTTTTTGTGGCTGTGTTTAGTCCAGGTCCTGTTTGGGTAAATTTCACTCCTATTCCCTCCATGATAGATTTCCACGTCAAGCATGTCATGAAACACTAGTTCACAGTCACAGTTTTACTCCCATAAACACTGCTTGACTTGTAAATCTGCCTCTGTCTTCACTTTTTTGCCTTCTCCTCCTTAAAGTGAAGATTTTTTAAGGGACCTTCTGGATATATCCATTAAAAAACAGGGTACTGGATATCAGCTTGTACATACTAACTACATCAACCTTGTGGGCTTTAGACTCTCCCGGGTTTAACAGACACTTTCTCAACTTTTACCACATTGCCTCACGTACTGTAGGTTATGTCAAGACAGAAGTAGCCCTGTTTATGACAGCATGTTGCTTTGGTGTTATTAACAAAAAATTATCCCCAGTTTTTAATACACTGTATATTTTGTATGTGACTTGCTGCACATAAATAAAGCATAAGAACACAGGACACACCTGTAGATGAGTTTTAAAGGAAGAATCCACCCTATTTATCATCAATCTGTGATATTTTTCTGGGCTTTCCAGGAGTTGTTTTGTGATGAAGTGTTGCATTTTCCCTGGTCAGCTGCTTTGTCGACACCCAAACAACAAAATACACCCAGAAATGTGAGGTTCATTACCAATAGCTGTTTTCTTTTCTTTTGTCAGGTGGATTTTTCCTTTAACATCAGTCATAAGTAGGGCTAGGATAAACTGTGAATTAGACATGCAGAATTAGCAGGTGGCCGTTAACGTAGCATGGAGGCCAGTGGGCGGAAGTGACAGTAAGGGAATGAAGGCAGCGTGCATAGATGTCACTCGAGCGGGTTGAGAAGAAGCTTTGAACATCACACTCCACAGAGAGGAGGAGGAAGCACGATCAGCTGATGGCTCAGCTAAACGATTGCCTTAGAAGGGTCTCAAGCTGATTACAAACTGCTCAAAATCCTCTGTGAATGCTGAAAAACATTTGGATTTTGTGTACTGTTGGAACACTTTAGTCTGAACCAGCCATGTGATTCAATATTGGACCTCTTTTTTTTTTGTTGACATTTTCTTCAGATGGGCAGTTAGTTTACAGGGTCCAGTCTGGATTGAAGACACAAAACAAAACAAAAAACACTACTTTAACTGGACCGTTACTCCATCCCAGAATTGTATTTTACTTCGTTTTATTTTTCTTCCTCACTCATCCTCTGAAAACCCCCCAATGACAAGGCAAGACTTGTTTGTCACTTCATGTTAGGACGGTCTCATTTCACTGTTAAAAACGTCAAATCCATCCTGTGGCTGTGCGTATGTATGAATGAGAAAACTTGACAACAGGACTCAAATCTGCAAGGTTTCACCCCCTTCGTGTCATCTCGACACTCTGGCCCTGCTCTCAGTGAGCGTGCTGCCTTCACTGTCTCGAGGCGAGGGGCCTGCTGAGAGCTGCGGAACATGGGAATGAGATGCTTTCACTGTCTGATCATCTGTGAAAAGCTAGGAAGGGGGGTAAAAAAAAATAATCACACGTTCGAATAGCAGTGTTACAAAACCACTTCAGACGGCGTGAACTAAGCGGCATATTTTTAACTTGGACTTAGTTTTTAGTCTTGTTTCTGCAATTTTTATTATGTAACCCTTCAGATAAGTATGCGACTGCAGTGGTTTTAAATTGTAATGCACACCTTATGTTGGAAATGTTTACAGAAGCAATTGTTTTGTTAAACCAATGTGCATCGATATGAATATTTATGGTTTATTTTGAGGGCAGTTTTTCCCTGTTTTGTATTTTGTATTATTCCCTTTTTGTACTATCATTTAGACGTTTATGTACAGGAATAATCGACCTTTGCTCACGTTATGAATTACGCAAGTCCAGAGTGTGATTTCACTGATTCCTCTACATCCTGCATAGTGCAGTGTGCCCCTGGCTGTGTGGCAGCTTGGATCAAATGTTTTCTGCCTGCCAGGTGACATGTTTCCCCTCAAACGTCTCTCTGCCATGCCTCTCTAATTTATGTCCTCTCTGTGTGTACTATGGGAATTACTGTATTTTCCTGAAGGTCTTTTTTTTCCATTGAATAAAATCAGAAGTAATTTACAGTGTGGTGTCTTTCTTTGTCACAGTGCTATGGCAACATTTGATTAACTCCAAATGTTGGAAGCGTCACTTTGCTCTTTGTCTCATTTATTACACTAAATGCCAACATTTTGACAAGTTTTCTCCTTAAAAAATTTGATATATTCCAGATTTTAAAAAAAGTGAAGCAGTTTGTTAAGAATGTAAAAAGTCTAGAAGCCAAATATTCTGGGGAAAATAAAGGAAACCTTCCAGTCAGATGTTGAGTATGATTAGTGGCCCAGGAAGCATTCAGGTCCTTTACTTGCATAAAAGTACTGCAGAAATACTCCAATACAAGTAAAAATCCTGTTAAAAATGCTATTAAAGGAAAAGTACCTATGTATTATTAAACATAATGTATCAAAAGTATAGGTACTCAATGCAGAAAGACGCCCCTGTTACTGTTACACTCATATATTGTACAATAATGCATCAGTAATGATAATTTAATTATATCAATAGTATTTAATGGTTGTACTTTTCATAGTGGATCTAATTTTACCTATTTCATATAATGTTGGCTTGTTAAATCTTTAGCAATACATAATATTTTGTAAACTCATCATGCCAAACTTCATTTGGAAACATTAACTTCATACCAGCTATTACCTGAATTAACTGTTTTAAATAGTCAGATTCTCTCTTTTGTGCCTCTGAGGCTCTTTGTTATTGTCTTTTGCAATTTTTGAATGTTGTAAATTAAGTTTTTATGTGTTTACTACTCTACGTTGCCAAGGCTTTTGCAAAAGAGGTAATGTATCTTACTAACTGGTTGAATAAATGAATAAATCATGTTATTTGTATGTAAAAGTCTTAATTTGAACCATTAAATCTTGATTTTCACACAAAAAAAAACCAACCTAGAAACTTGCCTCTATATATTTCCACCACAAGGTGGCGCCACCGCGCAGCTCACGGCCCATCCCACTTCCAAAGGGCTAGCAGCTCAGTAAAGCTAGCCTTGATACCCAGCAGTATGGTTTCCTGTTTACGCCGAAAGTAATAATATTAAAACGCTAAATAACGCGCTATAAGCATTATCTCAAACTTTATTAAAGCCATATGGTGAATTTTCAAACAGGAAATGTATTGCAAGGGAGGCCAGTTTGAATGTAGCTCATGTCAAGGTGATAATATTTTACAAACCGAACAAAGGTGAGATATGTATTGGAAAATTTACAATTATATACATGTGTCACTTGTCAACACATCAATCCCCACGTAGAATGAGATTCGTTTGTCAGGTCTTTTCTTCAGAGCGTAACTCAACCACGCGTTTGCTCTTATTTTGAAACACTGTCGGGGCGGAAGTCGCCCCGGCACTCTGTCCAACTTGACGCAGCTTGGCTGGGTCACGCTGCAATCCAGCCGGATGTTTTGCGTCGCCAGTATGTGATGAGAAGATTTGCCGTGGTGTTTTTTTTTTTCGTCTCAGAGCTGAACGTGCGGCTCCGGCGGCGGCCCTGACCAGGTGAGTACCTGCCCTCCGCGTTAACCGAGCAGACTTGTTTGTTGCAGGAGCTGCAGGTTGGCGTGGGGGAAAGCTGCAGGGAGGTCGTGACGGTGTTGGTTTGCAGTGACCGTGCACGCCCCTGCGCGCTCCCAAACATCTTTAATATAGTTGTGTGTAGATTGTAGCCCCGTCAACAGGCTGGACCAGGATGCTGCTGTGTTGTTTGTCACCTTAATGACTCGAAATACTGACGAGAAACGTTTTGAAATGATAAAAAGAGGCAGTTTGTTGGCTGTGGAGTGAAGGAGGCCCGAGCAAAACCAAGCTCCCACTAGTTGTCGGTTCTCTGGTGGATCTATGAAGGGACTGAGGGACAGTGGAGACTCTGTCTGTTTTCCACCTGTCTTGTGTTTCTTTGTCTTCTTCCTGACAGCTGTGTCTTTGCTGCACACTGGTTGGTGGTGAGGATCAGAGCAGTAACAGTTGAGGCTTCTGGGGGTTTTTTTGGTGGAAGAAGGGGGGCGCGAGCCCTAGCAGCTGTCTGTCGCCATCCCATCAAGCTTTTATTTCATCCTCTCCCTTTTCATGAATCCAAACTTAAAGTTTGGACTGTAGATCTACCTACTGTCTACTACCACTTATTTCTTTTTCAAAGCCTTTTGCAAAAGACCCTTTAAACTGCAGTTTTCAAAGGCTAACATATGTAAAATAACATCTTTATATACATGCAAGATCTTGCTTACAACTCAGGGTTTTATCATTCATAAGATTCACATGCAGAGATAAAAAGTCACTCCTCATTTGATTGTGGTTTTAAAGATCTGACTGTGGTGTTTTTGACCTTTGGCTCTCCTGAAAGGCTTCATCTGTTCACTTTTCCGTGATGGAAGTATTGGTTTGAATGACACACGCATGCAGCACACACGCCCTGGGCTGGTGAGTGTGGCTGCGATATCCTAACTTAGCTTATACCTGCTGTTTTGAGCGCTGGGTGGAAGTGCAGGGGTCAGCAGACGCTGGGTCAGAGAGGTCACGAGGGCACAAGGTCCCCTCCTGTTGACCTGGGCCAGAAATTGAATGCACATCATAATGAGTATGTGTTTTAATCTCCTTGATGAATCTACTACAGAAAAAATATACTAGTTTGATAATTGATTAATTGTTCAAATCATGAGTCATGAGGTCTTAGGTCATGAGGATTTGCTGATTCTTGCAGTTTTAAATGATCATAAAGTCTTATATTTTTGGACTGTTGGTCAAAACAAGTTACTTCAAGAAGTCGCACTGGGTTTTATGATCTTCTGCCGGGTGTTTTTAACACTTTCTGTTTTGTGATATTTACGGACCAAAATATTTATCAAGCAAATAATTTGATAATAAAAAATATTTGCACTAGATCAGATTAAAACACCCTCTATGTCTCTGCTGTTTCTTCAGCTGAGCTTTCCCGTACGTGCATTCAGTGTTATCAGTCTCCAAAGAGGGGAAAACGATCATCCTGTTGCTGCTGCAGTTGCCGGGAGCAGCACACACACACACACCTGTTTGTTGCGACAGATGGTCTACAGAGCGCTCCTCTGTGTGTGTGTGTGTGTGTGTGTGTGTGTGTGTGTGTGTGTGTGTGTGTGTGTGTGTGTGTGTGTGTGTGTGTGTATATACAGTGCTGTTGGTCAGCTGCTGCATCTCCCCCTCATCACTGTTATATCTGACTCGGCAAAGCTGACTCAGGACGCGCTCTTATTTAGTCAGGCAGTTGTTTTCCTGTTGAGCCACTAGGCTGGAAGAACTCTTATTTTACTTGGCAAGTGGACTGAGAACACAAACTAAGATAAATTCTGGATATTTAGCCTTATCTTTTTAAATGGATATTTCTCTTGGCAGACATGTTATCTTCTGGTGTTATTTTAAACTTGGTGGTGGGATCACACTGAAACTTTTTAGCAGTTAGGTTGCCAATGTGTAAATTTGTTTTTGAATCACTGATTCACTGTTTTGTGCATCATATGATCAAAAAATGTCCATTAAAATTTCTCAGAGCTCAAAGAGTCAGTTTGAAATATTCAAATTAGAGCTGCAATGATTCGTCCATTCACTTTCTGTCAATTGATCTGCAAGTATTTTGATAATCCATAACGGTTTTGAACATATTTTAAACAGAAACTGGTTCCAGCTTCTCAAATGTGAGGATTTGATTGGTTTTCTTTGCCTGCGTCTGTTAATTGAATATCTTTGAGGCTTGGATACATCTCCTGGGGGTGCGAGGTGATTTATAGACAAAATGATTCATTGATTCATTGAGAAAATAATTTGCAGATTAATCAATAATGGTGATAATTGTTAGATGCAGTCCTGGTTCGATGTAGAGTGGGTTAAAACAGAAAAAACCCTGCAAACTCTCACATTTGAAAAGCTAAAAAGCAGTAAATGTTCTGCTTTTTATTCTTGATAGATGACTAAAACAATAAATCAGTGATCCAAATTAATTAATTTTGTGAGATATTTCCATGTCATTTTACTTTCAAAATGATATTTTCTTGTGTTTTTATACAAGCTGTGTATCAGTATTCATGGACAAATGTTCATAACATCATCTTAAACTTCTTTGTTTTCCCTAAATGATATCAGCTTTGAGCTCAATCGCTTAATTGATTCTTTGATTGACAGGCAATTAATCAGCAGCTATAATTGACAAGTCATTTCCTTCATGTTGTTCAAGTAAAAATGCCAGACGTTCCCCCTGCCAGCGTTTCACTAAAGAGGATTTTCTGCCTGTCTTTGTGTGTGTGTGACAGGAAGCGGAATATCTTTGGTATTTGGACTGATATTCTTCCACATCAGGCGCTTGGATCAGCTCCGCTGGCTTCTTGCAGCGCCGTTACCCTGCACAGGAGCCTCACCTTGGCCGCTCGTATCCATGGTGTCTGCTTTTTGTTTTAATTTCTGTCACTAGTGAAACCATGTCACCACAGCTGTGTGTGTGTGTGTGTGTGTGTGTGTGTGTGTGTGTGTGTGTGTGTGTGTGTGTGTGTGTGTATGTGTGTATGTGGGGGGGGTCAGCAGTGACAATGCAAGGTTTGTTTTCTGGCTGTTTGGTGCCATATAACACCCACAATACTGGAGCTGATGTTCCTAACCAGACTTCACTTTACATCCAGGCTAACTTTTTTTATTAAGAACTTGCTTTTATCTGATCATGTTGAAGTTGAAGATCCACTAACTTGTCC